>NC_077234.1:12937430-13237430 GCF_027887165.1 Monodelphis domestica | reverse complement strand
AATCAACCAATAGTGTCTATAAAATGTTTTTAATAGAAGAAATCAACCTATTTCTCAGCATTACTCTGATTTTTCTAAGACAAACTAATTTGTTTTATGTTGACCTTACACCTTAATTTAACTTAACAAATAATGGTGCTTGTGCTTATTACAAAATTTACCAGGAAATCTAATTGGAATGATCTGTTTCAGCTCCCTTGGAGTCAGGGATTCTTCAGCCATCTGTCCCTCTTCTTGGCATACTTAACAACATGCATGACCCTCGTTTTCACAGCCAGCCAAATGTCATTTTAATAATCTTTGCATAATAAAGCATGTCTAATAACAAGAAGGTGCTAGAAACCAGGTTTTCAAACCCCCCCCCCACCCCCGCCTTGGCACTGTATCCAAACAGGAAGAAATTCTCTGAGGACAGAAAAATGAGCACTAAGGGATTTTCTTCATGACGATTCATTACTTTAAAAATGTATATGCAGTGGAATAACACAATAGGGTTTTATCCCTTCTTAGATCACTATCTCTAGCATATTTGTGGATCTTGTGCATATAGATGAGTCATTTAACTTCTCTGATCTTCATTCTCCTAATCTGGAAAATGGGAATAATCCCCTTCAACCTGCTTACCTCACAAGGTTTCTGTGAGGCTCAAATGAGAGGGTTTGGAGGAAATACTCTATAAACAGTACTCTGCTAATGTAAAGCCCTTGTTTCAGTGTGAAAAAAAAATATGTGAGGTTGGAGGCCAAGTCTAACCCATGGGGCAGAATTGCCAACCCCCTAGAAGCCACAGCTGCTGTGATTCTGGGCAAGCCAAGAAGAAAGAAAACCTTCTTTCTTAAAAGTGAACCAAATAGGAAATTTTGAACCCAAATATTCATGTATTAAATATCTTGCTAAAAATTGGTCGATATAAAAAGAGAAGAATTAAATGAGACTACATTCAGCCTGGTTCAATTTTCTGGACTCATTCTATATGCCTCTCCAATTAACACCACTCCTGTGGGCACCCTCTGTTGTCTTTGCCAGGCACAGCAGAAACCAAGGAAGTCTAAACTAGGAAAATGCAAACACCAGCTACTCATGAAGGGATTAGGGCATATGAGAGAGAGAGAGAGAGAGAGAGAGAGAGAGAGAGAGAGAGAGAGAGAGAGAGAGAGAGAGAGAGAGAGAGAGAGAGAGAGAGAGAGAGAGAGAGAGAGAGAGAGAGAGAGAGACAGAGAGAGAGAGAGAGAGAGAGAGAGAGACAGAGACAGAGAGAGAGAGACAGAGAGACAGACAGAGAGACAGAGAGAGAGAGAAAGAGAGAAAGAGAGAGAGGGAGAGAGAGGCAGAGAGACAGACAGAGACAGAGACAAGACAGAGATGAGAGAGAGAGAGAGAGAGAGAGAGAGAGAGAGAGAGAGAGAGAGAGAGAGAGAAGAGGGAAGACAGAGGAGATAGACAGAAAGGCAGACAGACAGACAGACAGAGAGATGAGAGAGAGACACAGAGAGAGAGAGAAGAACCAGTCGGCCCCTTTGCCTTCTAACACAATCACACTTTGAACCATCAAAGAGATAAATTATTTATTATGGCAGACAGTCTCTTCCCCCCATCTTCCATAGAGCTAATCTGCTACTTTCCTTTGAAAGTGTGAAAAAAAAGTGCCTGAATAACTGATGGCTGGTTATATTGCCTTGGATTCTTGGAGAGTTAAGAACTTGCTGCAGTCTAAGCCTCGGGATAAATGAAGGAGAAACTCAAAAACCAGATGCAAAGTCCATTCCAGGCTGATGGATCAGCTACAGGGCAGCCAGCAGAAACAGAGGAAAATAGAAGAAAGTGTAGATTGACTTCACTCTGTATTCAGTGGGCACCAACACCTAGGAGCAAAGTGCATAATAAATAGTGGTTTGCTTTCCCTTTGTTCTGGAAACAATGAAGATGGCTCTGATAAAGCAAAAGCCTGTCTGCAGTGCCAGCCAGTATTCTAAGCCCAGCACGGTTCAGAATTGGACTGAGCTGGGGCCAGGGGAGGCATCTTTTTCCCACAGGGGTTTGTTTTCTGCACACCAAAATGAAGATATCATTAATGCACTCAAATGACTGGGTGGTTCATCCAGAAGAAATTCAATTCAACTTATTCCAAACCAGCGCACTCTAACTTTATCCAACTCAACGTACAATTATTTACTGCCTACTTTCTGCCCCACCAGTTAGATTACAGAGGTCATGAAAGACAAGTTTCCTTCTAACCCTCAGAAAGCTAAAGATCTGAGTTCAGTTCCTGCTTGGGACCCACATCAGCTCTGGGCAAACCACTTAACTGCTCTCCACTTGCTTGTTTGTAAAATGAGGGGGTTGGACAGAGTGGGTTCTGCGGTCCCTGCTAGCTCTCGCTCTCGCTTCTGAAACTGAAAATCAAATGGACTATTTAAGGCATGCAAGGAATAATGAGCACTATTACCTTCAGCAGGACATTTATCTACATGCGTTCCAGTAAGTCAAGTGGGGATTTGATTTCAGCATGAGAAATCCTACTGGGCTGCTGGCGATAGCACAGTACAATAGAATAATTCTTATTCAGCAGTGACAACTGGAGGTCATTCCCCATGCTGCCATCACAGGACACAGTTTGATCCAAAGGTCCTTAGGCAGTACCCACAAACAAGCCAATGGATTGAACAGAAGACAGAAAGTTCACTTTCTTCCCCTGGAAACTATTCTGTTGACTGGAATCTATGTTATTCTCCATTTTCTTATGGGTATTTCAATGTCGATCTTGGGTTTCTTATCAATAAAGACTCCCTTCATCTCTGTCGAGGGCACCACTAACACGCGGGAGACACAGAGGTCACACCATTTGTCAGTACAGTGGGACGCTATCCATTTCCCCAAATCACCTCATTCGAATATTTATGATCTGCACTTGGGAATACTTTTCCTTACTTTCACGGGTTTAAATGGAGAACACGAAGTGTATATTTACTAGCTTTGTGATGACGTGTTACAATGGAATGGTGGTATAATTTGATATAATCATGGCTGCAGATTTTAGACTCTAATCGATGGTGAATCATTCCAAAGACACTGAATGGAATTTTCTGGTTTCAAGATAGTTCATGGTAGGGATTCTGAGGACGAGGTTCCAAGGACAGCTTTCACTACAATACTGTGTGTTTCCTTGATTCTAACAGGTAGGAAAGAAATGAAAAACGAGGGCAATCCTAAGGAACAATCGTCGATGTTTTTTCCATCCTTCTCTCTAGATTTTAGGTATTCTGCCCATGGAAGTAACTCTGAATTCTTGCTAAGTCAAAGAAAGTCTAAGAGAGTTTGAGATCAGGTTAATGGATACATAGAGCTATTCAAAGAGTCATAAGTTTCTCCTTGACTCAACTGTGGATAAAACAATTTCCTGGTCAGACCATTAAATTGATATTGAATCGAGCTGATGAAAGCAGGGCAGATGGCTACTTAGCTGAAACATCTGCTCTTTTAAAAAGAGCCTGAGCATTAGTTTTTAAAGCTTTTGAAAGTTCTTTTGGCATAATCTGATAACATTTAACCAAAAGCTGGCCATAGTTCACATATACTCATTTTCACACAGATATGGAATTAGAAAATATCTTTCCAGCAAACCCAAAGTGGGGAGGAGCAATGAATATAATTTCCAAGTAAGTCCATCCCTTTGGGCTCCAATTTTTTCATGTGAGAAAGAACCACTAAGGTCCCTCTGGAGCTCTGGAGCTCTCAATCTGCGATCCCAAAAGGCTATGACAATAAAAGGGTTTTTTTTTTTATCAAAATGAAATTTTAAGTTATTATTTTAAATTTCCACTAAGAGAAAAACAAGCAACCAAATAATTTTTCCCTCTCTATGTAAAGTGATTTTAATTATCTTTGCAAAATGCTTATTTTTGAGTTTTTGAACATAATTATATCTGGTATTCGAAATCAAAAATAAAAACATCTCTATTGTTTAATAGCTCTGTGTGTGTGTGTGTGTGTGTGTGTGTGTGTGTGTGTGTGCGCGTGTGCATGTGCGCACACATATGGGGGTAGGGAAGAGGGAAAGGAAAAAGGTGGGTGGTGAGAATCCAAACTCTATCTGTATCAGGTTGCAGTAATTTTCCATTGAGAGAAAAACATAATTATGGCTGAAATGCTCTCCTTCATCTTTACTTGTTGAATTCTGCTCATATGAATAGAATATTTCGCTGGGTCTGAACTTAGAGGCATGTGATATTTAAATGCCAAATGGAGAACTCTAGTGGGAATAAAATAATAATAATAATAATAAAAGACTGGCCATATTTGTGTACACTCCGGAGGTAAGGGATTATTGCCAAATTTACAGGAACACTGTCTACACTACAAAGTATTTTCCAAATAAAATAACCCATTCAGCCAACTTTTATTTGAAATGCTGGTTTGTCTAGAATAGAAATGTTTCTTTTGATTGTTGAGGCAAAACAACATTTCCTTTGAGATGGTTGAGATACTCAAATGTTTTTTACGCATTTCACAAGGCATCCTCTGCTCTGAGACATGCTGTGAACTTCCCTATTTGCCAGAAATTTGCAAGAGAATTCATGGTCTTCCTACTGAAAATAGTTGTAAAAAGGTTTTTCTTTTTTTTCTTTTTCAGATAGGATGGCAAAAATATTTGAAACTGTTTGCTACAAAACCATGTTGGCAGTCAAAATATACCCATCTCTGGCAATGCTTACATTTCTCTAAATTGCTTATCATTTCTATATGAGAAACAATAAAATTCTGAGTTTAAAAAGTTTAAAATCGTTGGAGAATAGGTAATTTCTCAATAAATACAGGTCAATTGAAATACTTTGTCGTGAGATTTTATGTTTATATAGTTCCCGTTTGGAGTGCTTAGGAAGGTTTTCTGCACATAGAAGACCTTTGATAAAATGCTGTCCAACTGAATAGCCTTGAATTGCTCTCTCTGGCATTATATCTTATTAGGTTTTTACAGCATTGGAAATAAAATAATTGTTACAGGATTTTCTCACATGTGAAGGGTTATTTGGAACTACAACCCATTAATTATTATCTGAATTTTAAAAATGTGAAAAGAGAGATGCAGAAGGCCAAAAAGTTGATAATCTAAAAGTCATTTATTTGTTACTTAACTGCCTTCTATGGAAAAGGAATTTTGTTTGATTTTCCTTGAAAGTTATTTATATCTTTTTGAGATTTTTCATATGGCCAACCGAGTCTTTTATTTGGGAAGCTCACTATGTAAATGGATAAATAAACGATAAAGTCCTACCCTGAAGAGTTGACTCAAGAGGTTTCTACCAACTAACATCAGCCTAGCCTTTCCCAGGAAACAACTTCCTTTCTTAGAAATATAGAAATACGCACTCTACTTAACATCAGTCTAATTTGTTAAACATTCAAAATAATTTTCTGATTACAGACTTATACTCATATTTTTGAAGTGAAAAATTGCTGCATACAAAAGGAGAGAAAATAAGAGAATGAAATTTCAATAGGGATTAGACTTGAAATTTTATGGATATAGGGAACTCGCTGGGGAGAAAAGGCCCTCTTCAGATGCATGATGGAACCTTTTCTGCAACTGAGTCTTAACAGTGTTTCTTTGAGCTCTGATCATGAAGAGATGCCTACAGGGGAACATAGAAGAGGTGTCAAGAGGGGATTCTCTCAATCCAAGAGGGAAAATACCAAGCCATAGTCAACTAGGCATTGGCTAGGGGTGTGCGATCAACTAGGAGGGGTTTAAGTAGAGCATACCTGGTGATAATTCCTTATAAATGGCAAAAACCAAAGATGCCTATGCCTAACCCTTACTAGAGGTTCAAGATAATACAGAACAAGCCTTTTGGGGTAAGGAGCCATTAAGGAACTTAAAATACACAGTGAAATTGAGATCTTTCAAGATGAACTCATTATGGACCTTGTTAACAGAAAAAAAAAGATTTTCAAAAGAGGAGCAAGAGGTTTTATCCCTTGTTTATCATCACCCAGAAAATTAAAACTAAAATCAGAAATGGAACTGAGATTTCACATTCAAATTCAAAGATCTTCCTATTGGCTGGCATCCCTGCATCAAGCCTCTCCTCACTGAAGCCCATCCTCCAGTCAATGATCCTCTAGGAAATGATCAAGGAAAGGCTGATCTAGTGAAGGGCACATCTGACCATTTCACCCCCAAATGCATCAAAATGCATCAACTATTCAAAGTAAGTTCCTCCTGCCTCCACGGTCAAATAGAAAAGCCTCCGTTAGTAGCTTGGCGTTTTCCTAAGTTTCTCATCTTCTGACATTTTCCTCCTCACTCTCCCCAACACACACACACACACACAGACACAGACACAGACACACACACACACACACACACACACACACACACACACATATTTACCCTGTAATTTAGCAACAATGGCTTTCTCATTTGTTCCTCACCTATGATGTTCCATCTCCTCCCTCTGGCCATTTTCCCTGGCTCTCCACCATGGCTGAAACTCTCTCCTTCATCTCTCTGCCTCATGGATTTCCTTACATCCTTCAAGCCTCTTTTGACATCCCACCTTTGGCAAGTCATCCCAATCCACTCTTCCCAATTTTATCTTATTAATGTCTTGTTTATACCCAGATATTTACATCATAGCTCCTCTCCTACGACCATGAGCACCTTGAGATGATGGTTTGCTCTTTGTTCCTTTTTGTTTGGGGGTTATTATTGGAGGTGTGGCTTTTGCTTGTATTCACAGTGGCTGGCACAGAATCAATTTTTAATAAATGCTAGTTGGCATCCCTTTTATACAACGTTACCATTTCTTCACCCAACTAATGCAAAACACCATTTCTTTGATTTCATTTCAACTCAAAGAACCTACACAGTTTGCTTCTAACGATGAAAGAAGGTACAAATGGCTTCTTAAAGGCTTCTGAACCATTATTAAGAAATAAGAAATCATTTTCCTCTAAAATGAAAAACATTTTAGAAGAAAATTTAATTTCATAATAAGTCAAGGTTTTTAATCACCAACAAATTCTATACAGAAAAGAAAAATATAAACATGCAAATATATTGAACTTTTATACAGTCACTACTTCTGTAATGAAAGGAAATTCTATCAGTCAAGAGTTGACATTCTGCCAAAGCCAAAAGGTCCAAAGTCTAGATGGCCTCTGTGATTTTTGTGATCAAAGTCTAATTGAGATCAGAAAATGGGGTTTTGGCCTAGAATCTTAAGTAATTAGAAAGAACAAACTTTCATGTGGAGTCACAGTTCCCATATCTCTTTTACGGAATATTTTTCAGTTCGATGAAGATTGATGGGCAATGAACCTAATGACATTAGGGTACCCCAAAATAGAGTCAATGCTGACGCAATGCCATCACACTGGGACTCAAACACCAAGATACTATAACTGTTTCCTGCAGAACTCACGAGGTTTTGGTTGCACAACACTCATTAATCATTTTGAAAACTGCACAGCTGAAACTCTACGCAACTAAATAACTCTTATGTGACCCCTGAGAGTCAAATTCAGTACATGGAGGGGGGGAATGGAAAGAGAAAAAAGAGACTCCAATAATAGCCCCACCAGTTCACAAATCCCACTAAGTTTCTGATAGTCTCTTCCAGTACACGACTGTTTCCATCTTCAACGATATCTACAAGACAACAACGCCTATGATCTCTTATTATAATGTAGTCTCTAGTTATAGTGACTTTCATCTGTTGGTACTATCAATGAGGAACATATTGTCCATGGTCTCATCATCATTAGAGAGAATCAATCAAAGAGTCAGTCAATAAGCATTTATGAAGCTGTTAATATGTACCAGGCACTGGCTCAGAGTTGAGCAAAAACAGACACTGCCCTCTGGGAAGGAGGGATATTTTACATAGGTAGGGGCTAATAGGGCAAAGGATAGAATATTGGGTCTGGATGCTTGTAAGGAGAGTAGTCAGGCCTGGAGTAAGGAAGATCTGAGTTCAAATACAGCTTCAGACACTATGACACTTGACCAAGTCACTTCACCCTGTTTGCCTCAGTTTCCTCATCATAGGAGAAGCCAATGAATGATAAACCACTCCAGTATCTTCACCAAGAAAATTCCCAATGGGAATTAAGAGTCAGCCATGAAGAGTCAGCCATGACTGAAGCAGCTGAACAATGACGACATATTTTTAGTATGCCAGAAAGACATTCTTTTCCCTTCCTTCCCATTACTATCACTTCCTCTTTCCCTATGGGAACAGGTAGAGAGTTGCAGAACAATGCTATAAACAATGAACCCACAATTTTCTTTATCCCCAGAGCAATTCTCTTCAAGGAGAGAAGGAATCAGAATGGGAATATCTCATCGCTGAGTAAGGTCACAGAAAACTAGCGCCGTGTTTATATTTCAGTGACATTTTGCGATTGCCAATATCATTAAATGGTCTGACATTTGTTGGCCGTGCTATTATCAGGCCATAAAAATGGAAATACTAAGGCTAGGTATTTTTCAACCACTTAAACAACTCCTTGGGTCCTCAATATGGTCTTCAATGGAAATGATTCTAAAGATCTCTGCCATCTAATGTATCTTGCCAAAAGAAAAGATACACATAATAAAAATTAACAGTTCCATAATATGACCTTCCTTCCAACTGGGAAATGCAAGATGTCTGACCAAAAACAGCCAATAAGTCACTATAGCAACCCTGCAATTGGTTGACTAATAAAATATTATCTTTATTCTAGTTAATTAAAAATACATTAATGATGCACCAGAAGATTAAAATCACAACTATCCTCTCTATCCATGAATTTTTACTCTTTTAGGTCATTGCTTCATGCTGTTTTCTGTACTTGGTTTTATGTCTTCACCAGTTGAATTACTCAAGCCAAGTATTCACTGAAAATAATTTGCTTTTCCCCCAGGGATATGTGTTTTATGGGACTAGGAAAATGGGTCTCCTCTCACAAGAACGACTTCAATGGTGGTGCCAGACAGTTTACACTAAAACACTGGTGGCACGATGCCTTTCTAATGGTTTGCTGCCATGGGGCGTGTTAATAGTACTTGTTGGTGAGTGTGATAGATATTTTTCAAAATTCAAAGTGATTAAGATGGGAAGACACAGTCATATGAAACTGTCCCAAAGACTTGAATGAGAAGAGTGCAATGTTCATAATTTGGTTTATGGATAATTTGTGTTTTCCCCTTTTCTTTATTAAAAAGGATGGAAGGAAGGAAGGAAAGAAAGAAGGAAGGAAGAAAGGGAGGGAGGGATGGAGGGAAGGAAATGTTCTTAATTAGTCACAGAACCAATAGCCTTGATCTTGTGAAAGTACAAAGTTGAGCCCTCTGAAGGAGGCAGGAACATCTCAAAAACCAGAAGTGGTTCCATCTTTTCTCACCTCTTCTCTCCTTGTTTTGTCTTCTTTCCAAAAAGAGTGGAAAAATACAATCCTGGCACTGAAAGGATTTCCACTGTTGGTTATAACAACAATCACTTCATTTGGACAGTCCCCATGAGTGTATGGAAGGAGGGAATAATACAGTGAAAATGAGATGGTCCGTGAATTCTACAATATATTCCCTTCTATGTCACCAAACACTGTTAATGTTACTTGACCCTGTCACCTCAATATGCCTTCTTGGATGTCAGGACAAAATGGAAACTCCACAAAGACATGAAGGAATCCAGTGGAATTTCTCAAAGCTTTGGCAATCCATTTTTTATAAAATAAAAATGTCAACAGATCAAGTAGGGTTGGCTTGTCATCTCTGAGAAGCAACATGGTAGGGTCAAAAGAGGGCTGGATTTGAAGACAGACAACTTGGGTTCTAATCCAAGCCAACCCTCTCTCCAGCCACCTCTGTGACCTGGGACAAGTCATCTACGTCACCTCATTGGGTCTCTGTTTCCTTATCTGAACCATGAGAGGATTGGACTGGCTGCCCTCTAAGGTTTACCTCTGAAGCGATGATATCATTTTGGTCTATCTTAATTAGGATAACATGTCTAATAAAAATTCAGAAAAATAGATATTTTAAATGCCAAAATTACTAGTTCCATTAAGGTAGGGGACAGGCCTGGATCTGTGATTTCATTGGCATAACAGACCCCCAATGAGGTAGTTTCTCTACAAATACAGGTCAGCTCCTTCTCTACAACTTATAGTCTTAGATAGTGCCAGAGTTCTAGGAAGATGTGACTTGCCTAGGATCTCATAGGAAGACTTCATCCCAGTTAGGACTTGAACTAGAGTACTTCTCACTCTGAGGCCAACTATCTCCCCTTTACAACATACCCCCTCTTCATTAAAAACTTAAATATAGGGGGTAGCTGGGTAGCTCAGTGGATTGAGAGCCAGGCCTAGGGACAGGAGGTCCTAGGCTCAAATCTGGCCTCAGACACTTCCCAGCTACGTGACCCTGGGCAAGTCACTTGGCCCCCATTGCCTAGCCCTTACCACTCTTCTGCCTTGGAACCAATACAGAGTATTGACTCCAAGACAGAAGGTAAGGGTTTAAAAAAAAAAACAACCTAAATATACTAAAAGAAGTGAGCTTTTTATCTCATGACCACACAGCTACGTTTCTCCAAACTGGGGGTTCTTATCCTTTTTTGTAGTGGGTCCCCTTTAGCTACCTAGTGAAGCCCTCCAGACTCCTTGTCAGAATAACATTTTTAAGTAAGTAAAGGAAATCCTACATTTTGGTTAGGTAAGAGGGAAAAATCTGTGATTTTTTCATATCCACATACACAGACCCCTCAGGAGCATCTGAACCCCAAAGATCTAAGAGTACTGCTCGAAACTTTTCAGTTGAGTCTGAGAAGACATTTTGGCTACTACTGATCAGTTAATCATTTGAGTACATCGTGGGCACGAGCCTGAAGTGTAATTGATACCGTGGAGAATATTCATAACTCCTTCTTTAAGATGGGAAGGCGGGAGCTGATGTGACTCAGAGTAATGTCAGCCCTAGCAACGCACTATTTTAATAAGTCCAAATGTAAAAGTGAGAAGACAATGCAGACGCCTATCACATGATGTTTTTCTCTTGCTACCATATCAACATTTAGCCTGAAATGCCCAGGATTGACTGAATGACTGGCTTGGCAGCATGGCGCTCCAAGAGCCTCGGGGATGGCAGTGTTCATGTGTCCAGCTCTGGCAAAAGGAGGGGACCCACAGAACTGCCCCTGCACTCTGGCTCAAGGACATGCAGAAAATGAGGCTTCCTCAGGAAGTGATGATGGCAGCTGGGAATCCCAGGCCCTTGGCTGGGACACAGACCCCAGCGGATCTCTCTGAGCATGGGGTCCATCACCTTTTTAATTTTTCTACCTTAAAAATAAGGGGATAATTGTATTTCAGTAGACTTGGTTCCCTTTGTAGCTTCTATTTTATTGTCTTCACTGAAGAATGAGGAGTCCAAAGGGTCTGTCCGACACTAGGAGACAGTGAGGTCTATAACTGCAAGGCGCTATGGTACGGTGGTCAGATTACTGAGGAAGATGCTGCTATATTCTAACCTTCTTCTGCTCAGTGATAGAAGGATCCCCTCTATAACATCCCTTAATCATCCTGGCCTCGGACACATTCAGTGACGAGGGGTTCATTTCCATAAAAACAGCAGCCCATTGCCTTTTGAGGTAGGTTTTAGAAGTGACCAGGATGGATGGAAAAGGAACCATCAGCCAGTGTAGACAGTTACCCAAAGGGCTAACCCACCCGTTGCATGCCTTAATCGAGGCAGGAAGAATTTTGAAAGCACAGCTTTGTTTCACCACTGTGAATGGTTAGATAGTCATGATTTTCACCAAAAAAGGCCTAAAAATGGATCATTTCCCATGTTTGTTCCATCTGGATCTTCAGAGTATAACCAAACGCGCATCCTTAGACAACAATAGGCAAAACTGAGAAGCAGGACATCAGCTGTTGGCCATTGTCTGACCGCTTTGCTGCCTCATGAAACTAACCTGCTTGTAGGGTGAGCCCCATCCCTAGTGGATAACAGACCTTGGGCTGGCCCAGCATCCCCTGAAGTACCTAGCCTAGCCAGTGCCCCCCTGGGCTCCACCAGGCATCACACAGATCCCTGGGACTGGAGGCAGAAGACCTGAGCTCTAAGCCTAACCCTACTGCATACACGCTGTAGGCTGCGAAGTGATGCCAATGTGCATAGAGCACTATGCTTGGAATCAGGAAGACTCATCTTGCTGAGTTCAAATCCAACTTCAACTACTTACTAACTGACCCCGGACAACTCACTTCACCCTGGTGGCCTCAGTTTTCTCCTCTGTAAAATGAGCTGGAAAAGGAAATGGTCAACCCCTCCAGTGTCTTTGCCAAGAAAACCACAACTAGGATCACAAGGAGTTGGACACGACTAAAACAGCTGAACAAGAACAAACGCCATGTCTACCTTGCAAACGGGACACTTCCTTTTGCTGAGCCCCCTCCATAAAATGATGGAGCTGGAAAGAATTTATCTCTAAGATTCTTCCGAAAGTTAGGACTCATGAAGAAGATTTCCATTTTTTGCATGTTTACCAAAGCACCTCATTCTTCCCTAATATTTCAGCTATCTGTCTAATTCCTACCTTAGATACAGCTCTGTGAACCTGGACAAGTCACTTAACTGTATCCCTCAGTTTTCTCATCTGTAACATGGGGATAGTGACAGCACCTACTTTTCCAGGGCTGGCTGTCAGGATCAAAGGAAATGACACAGATCAGCTGGATTCCTTCATCCTTCCTCCCATGGGAATCTGCATTTCGAAAGTGAATTCTGATGACCTCAGAGGAGAATCTCTGGACATTTCAGAGCAGGAAGTGACATAGGAAGATATGTTCAGTGCTGTTGTGTTTGGGTTGGGGTTCTGCTTCTCTGATGTTTTCACCCCATGTGACTGCCTCTCTAAGGCTCACTGAATACTCTAACCCTGTGTGTTAGCCCCCTTCCTCATAGCACATGACTTACACTCATGGTCCCATCTTCTCGCCCACTCCAGACTTTTCCAAGTCATCGGGAAGATGTCTAGGGTCATTTGACCTTTGATGCTTTTGGTTTGGAATTCCTCCATGCTTTCCACAGCCCTCCTCGGCCCCCCAGGAGAGACAAGAGAATGATCATAGGGAAGTAGCCTTGCTCCAGCACTAATTTTGAATCTCTGAGGTCTTTCCAAGAGCAGGCTCTGAAAGAAAATATTTTTGACAACATATGGAGATGGCGATGGCTATGAGAACAAAAGACAACCCCCTGGTTCCTGTGGGGGTGACCTCGGCATTTTATGAGGCACGGGGAGGTTCAGCAGGGGGACCAACTGGGGGTGGTGGGCATTTCTGTTGCCCTTCCCATGGAATTCCTGACTAAGCCAAGACAGGAAACAGGTGCCTGGGGGGCTGAGGGATCTCCACAAAGCCTCCAGTTGGGCTCACAACAGAGAAATGCTCTGCCCTGCATTTGTCTGCTTTGTCTAGTCTGTAGTGCCAGCCCTCCCCACTTGCCTGGGGGGTTGCATTTCTGACTGTTAAGTTTCTAGCCCTGATGATCCTTTCTTGAGGGGTCCCAGCCCTGTTCACTTCCCTGGCAGCTCACATCAATCCAGAATTCTCCATCTTCTCACCAACCAGCAGCTGCTTTGAGTCCTTGAGTGGGTGCCCTCTGACGCTCCTGCCTCCTCTGTACCCCGTTGTTCTTTCCAGCTTCAGTTTATACCCTGTCTGACTCTATTAGGACTTGTGCTCCTTCAGGGTAGAAACTGTCTTGTTTGCTTGTATTTTTATTTCTGAAACTAAACACAGTAGTGACACATAGTAAGTGCTGACTAAATTCTGTCTCTATCTCCGTCTCTGAGGCTGCCTGTCTCTTTCTGTCTCTGTCTCTGTGTCTGTCTCTGCTGCCAGCTCTCCTTCTTAAGGGCTAGAACAATCCATTATCCTCCTTTCTCTTCACACATATCCAGTTCCTCATTAAGCCACTCTGGTGCAAATTCTAGCTAATTCTTGCAAGCCAGAAAAGCTTCAAGTATGAACCAGGTGACAGCTGGCCGTAATCAGTGAATCCTCAGATTCGAGCGTCTGGCGAGGGATTTGAGCCCATGGCAACTCCCGAAAACAGTCCAGCAGGGCAGCGTGGTAGAGAAAGCAAGCACCGAGCTAAAATTACCTCGGGAGAAGCTTTCATTCATCTACTCAAAGCAAAGATTTATAAAGGGCCAATGGTGAACCGAGGCTGACTGTGCTTGGGCAGGGGAGACAGAGTCATCGGATGAGGGCCAGTCCTTACCTTCATGGAGCTTACAGTCTAACATTCATCATGGAACCTAGCAATGTCCCTGGCACACATTAGTTATGCAAAACCAATGTGGAGAGTCAGTGAATGAGGGAATGAGTGGAGAAAGAGCAATCGGCTCGACGGCATCAACATCTACCTCATTTCTTTTGTTTTTGCCAAAGATAGCAAACAGTATGACCATTCTTCAGAGTCGAAAGTGAAAACAGATGTTCACCAGCTGCCCCAACAGAAGTCACTGAATGGGGAATACATATTGCTTTGTGCGGCTTGCAATAATATTACAGCACAGCACAGGGGCAAGATGGCAATATTCATGGGGAACTGGATTTGCTGCTTGGCCCTTGGATGAACGACCAAGACAAGAGGAGAAGCAGCTGCGGAGGCAGCAGGGTAGCCCGCAAAGATGGTAGCCGGGTGTTCTCCCCAGTGGATGCACCCAGTGCAGTGACCCAAAAGGCATGGGGAGAGGAGGAAAGGGAGCCCAAAAGCATCATGCAAAATGACTGGTCCTGCCCTCTTCTCCCCATCTTGCATGAGGCCATCAAGGACTAGATGGTAAAAAGCATCACAACATGCCAGACCATGGCAATTGGAAACTTTTCCAAGTCTACCATTGTAGTAACATTTGGATGTTCAATTTGTACCTTTTCTCCACTGTCAGTCTCAAGTAGAGAGAGAGAAAAAATCACTGGTTAACTCAAACAAGTATATGGTGAACAGGAAAGAGCTGAGAACACCATAAGGAGTTGCATTCTTAGTCTTTGATCTTCTGATTGCTGGAATTAATAATAGTAATAATAATTATTATTATTATAATAACTAGCATTTATATGGGCAGCTAGGTGACCCAGTGAATAGAATTCTGGACTTGGAATCAAGAAGACTCATCTTCTTGGTTTCAAATCTGGCCTGAGATACTTCCCAGCTGTGTGGCCCTGGGCAAGTCACTTCACCCTGTTTGCCTCAGTATCCTCATCTGTAAAATGAGCTTGGAAAGAAAATGGAAAACACTCCAGGATCTTTGCCAAAAAACAAAAACAAAAACCAAGAATGGGGTCAAATAGATTATATAGCATTTTAAAGTTTGCTAAGTGATTATCTCATTTAATCCTCACAACAACCATGGGAGATAGGAATTATTAGCATAATACCCATTTTACAGATGAAGAAGGAAATAGAGATTAAGTGACTTCTTATCCAATGTCACACAAGTGGCAAGTATCTGAGTTAGGATTTGAAAAACATAAGAGTTGAGGTCAAAAAGAACTGAGTTTGAAATCTGTCCTAGTGGTGTGATCCTAAACAAGTCATTTGATGCCTCTCAATCTCAAGTTTCCTCATCTGTAAAATGAAGATAATACTAGTACCCTGTTCCTAGGGTTGTTATGAGGATTAAGTGAGAGAATCCTTTTAAAGCACTTTACATATATTAAAGGGTTATATCAGTGACAGCTATTATTATTTCTACCTCACATTCCAGCTACTCCTAGTATAGTTGTGGGGCCGTGGGAAAGTCACTTTACTCTTACATGGCTCAGTTTCTCCAAGTGTAAAAAGAAAGAATTAGCAAGATGCCTAAGTTCTCTAAGATGATTCCCTTCATAGGATTCCACAACACACTGTATCTAAATATGCTTCATGAATAGAAGCGAATTTTTTATATTTAAGACAATCAGCATGCTTTGAGTTGATTCAAGAAAATAAATAGATGATGATTAGGTTTCAGACAGGGAAGGTGCCAGGTGTGCCCAGAAGAAAGGATCTGATTCAAAGACTAACAGTCTTCCAAAGAGAAAAGAAGAGCGTGTTCACTCTGACAGACTGAGGCTGCAAAGTCTAAAAGGAATCTTCTTTGATAGAGCACCTCCTCAGAAACATTCATTTCCTAAAACTTAGGCTATAATTACAATGATTATATAAGTAGATTTTAAATCTAGGCACTTAATTTGCCAGGAGTAAATAAGATATTTTCTGCAAATCTGCACTGTGAAATTTCTTTCATTTAATGAAAATACGACACTTAAAACGAGTTTCAAAAAGCATACAAAATCAAAGAAATGTACTCATCCTTTTGCTCTTCTATAAACACGTTGGCCCAAAACACAAACAGAAAAAGAACCAAACTTTCAAAAACTCAAACCAGAAAACTGTAGCTTTGCTAGGGACTTCCATGACCATTTAGCCTATTGATACTCTCTACCTCCCAAGTCATCAAGGTTTGTTTGGATACTGCCAGTAAGGAGCAACTCATTACCTCTCTCTTTTTTTAAATCCTTTCTGTCCTTCTTAGAATCAATAATGTGTAATGGTTCCAAGGCAGAAGAAGCTAAGGATTAGGCAATGGAGACAAGGGGCAGGAAGAGGGCAGAAGGAGAGTGCTCTAAGTATGGGGGCAGCCTGTAAGTAAAGTGGCCAATGGGACCAAAGCAGAGGGGAATATAAAACAAGTCTGAAAAGTTCATGAAGGCTACTGTCCACTAGGGCCATTGTGAAGGGTCAATCAAAAGCACTTTCATCTGTTCCTAAAGGTAACAGGGAGCCACTGAGGTTTATAGGTATGGAAAGGGACATGGCTGGTGTATACATTGGTCATGATAAGAAGACCACGGGGAGGAATTGGAACCTTCTAAATGTCCCCTGAACACAGCCAAGGAGGACGAGAGCCTCCCATCTCAGAGTTCCAGGCCCAATGGCTCCCTCAATATAACATTTGAGTTTTATTGGCTCCAATCACACATGAGGATCAAATAAGAGGGACAGTTTTTTTAAAACCAATTGATAAACCCTGAAGTATCAGATCATTAGTGGTTCTATTCTCTCAGTGATTCTGCAGGTTGCTTAGAGGCTGACCAACTCCATGTGGCACTTGTAAGGGACTCACTACCATTTGTCATTTTCTAAGTGTTTATTTTCTTTCTAACCAGATTAGAAGTCTTACCACTGACTTCTATTTAGCTTGTAGGTGACTAAAACCTCCTGATCTTTTTGGAAGAAATGGGCAGATTTCATTTACATTTCTGCTAAGGAAAGATGGTAAACAATAAAAGAAGCTCTCTGTATTTCCATGTGGAAGACTAGAAGATGCTTCCACAAAAAGGGGACTGATGGAGTATCTCTAATAAGGATAGATGGAAGAAAGATAGAGAAAACTTTAAGGAAAAGAATCCCAGGTAAAAGGAATCTTGCCAGTTTCTTCACCAATTATAGACAGATGGTTGGCATCTCTCTGCCCACTTTCCAGTCATGTGCTTGCAGAAGAAAAGGAGGGCCCAGCATCAAGTGAGAGGCACTGGGCTGGTGAGTAGACTAACTGGCCTAGAAAACTGCTGTGCCTAAGAATAAGCCCTTAGTGGCCAACCTGGTGAACTCCTGGGTAGCAAAGTCAGAATTCGAACCCCAATTCATTTCTCTTTCTCTTTTCACTTTTCTCTGGGCTTTGGCTTTGCTTCAATTGGAACCCTGCTACTTCTTAGCTCTCTGGCCTTGGAAAAGTCACTTTTTAAAAATAAAATGCTATGCTTAGACTAATTAACCCTGAAACTCCCAATTCCAACTCTTGAGACTAGGAAAAATCAAGGTAGACTGAGCTTTGACATTCTCCAAACAAGGCATACCGTTCCTTAATACCCACAGTCTAGGGCAACATGGGAAACTCTCAAGTAGACACAACAGCCCTCCAGGCAAAACTACAAGAAATAAATAAACATCTTCCCTCCTCCTCACCTCTTTCCTGCTCTCTCTCCCTGACCTTTAGCATGCTCAAGCTATTCTCTCTCATTGACCAAAGTTCCCTCCCTATAACTTACCCCATTCCAAAACGATTCTTTCTTTCCCTTGAAATCAAGTCTTGTTCACTGTTACTCCAGCCCACTCTCCTTATTAAATCAACTGACACTAAGGTGAGGGACAGAGAAACTCATTCTCCCTGACCAAGGAAAACTTACATCCCCAGAGAATGACTTCTGAAAAACCAGATCAAGAGTGGTTCTCTGTTCTCTCTATATTCCAGGAGAGTAGGCAAACTGGTTTAACCAGAAAAGAATATGAGTGGTAATTTTCTGCTAGTTGGCACGGCTCATTGTGGTCATGACACCTATCTACAGTCTTCTCAACCCACCCCTCCTGATGTGCTGTGGACTTCAGAACAAGATTGTCAGGCTTGTTAACAGGGTAAACCAAGTTAGAGAAAATCAGTTATGAAGAAGGGTGGGAGGACTTGCTCTCCTAAACATGGGCAGCACAGAGTTCAGTGCCTAGGGCTCACCACATTTTTAACTGCTCAGAGGCTTTCAGAGGGAGCATATTTATTTCCTGGTTCTTGTCTCAGTTCTAAATTCCTTTGGGATGTCAGATGGTTGAGTACCACACAGCGTTACCCTTTCTGGAATAACGGCTACTTACTTAATGCTATTCGATGCATGGAACATATACAGCATGCACTGAATAGCAAATGGCTGGGACACCAGACATCAGATGATCTTACAGAGTGAGACACTTGGGCTCAGTGAAATACAACTACATATTGGGAGAGTTGGATTAGAACCAGATTCTTCTGATTTCCAGTAGGGATGCTCTTTTCAATTCATCAGGTAGAACTTTACCTTCACATGAATGCGTACCCATGCAAAAAGTTTATGAGGAGATGTGATTTTTCCCTCTCTCAAAGAACTTAGGAAGCACCAAATATTTGCCCATTGGCTACCTTCTCAAACCTAAACGTCTCTGACCAGTTATCAAGGCTATTCTCCACAACTGACGTTCCCCCCAATCCATATTCCATCTAAATATGTCACAAAATGTTCACCCTTCTTGTCAGAGGGGTGGATCTACTGTCAGCATACAATAGTAAATAGCATCCATAAAGAGATAACTTGCTTAGTAGGTTGAGAGGAAGGCATAGAGGCAGGAAGTCCTGGGTTCAAATCTGACCTATCTGTGTGACCCTGGGTAAATTACTTAACCCCCACAGTCTTGCCCTTACCAGTCTTCTACTTTGGAACCAACACACAATATCGACTCTAAGACAGAAGGTAAGAGTTTAAGAAAATAAAAGAGATGACCGCTTATTCTTTGTCAACATGTCAAAAACTAATAGCAAAATATCCAATACTAACACTAGCCTAGAAACCTGAAATTCATAATTTATTTCATGCAAAACTAAAAACTTGATCCTTTGTTCTATTATCTCATCAGGAAAGAAAAGACAGTGATTAAAGGTAGAATCTCTCAGGCTGAAATCAGCATCCATAAGATCGGAAGTATAGCAAGATCACTGAAGCATTGCTGGAGGAGAACTCAATAGAGCGCATTAGCCGCCATCATCTTTGGGAGATTTGGACTGGCTAATGACTTGGGTTTTTTTCTTTGCAATAAGAGATATTTTGAGACACATTCAAAGCTTTGTGCTGTTCTCTTACACAACTGAAGGCATATCCAAAAGAAATTCCTCTGATGATAATAGGTTCCCTCTCACACATGCTGAGCTGAAATGTATATGTGAGACACTTAAGTGCCATTAAACACAAAATATAAAATTTTGTTCCCCACACATTTATTACACACCGATTAGATATTAGGGATACGAAAGAAAAAAAGGCTTTAGATTGTTCTGAGCACACAGCATCTATGCAGTATGTTTTATGAACAACTTCAGATCATGTTGTACTACTGAAAAAAGGAAGTTTTATCATATATTAATGGTGGTTCAGGATTTTTCATTGGACCAGTGGAGAGGGGGTAGGAGAACAATTTTTAACAAACAGCCACATGGAGTCACCCATCATCCTTGGCTCCAACTCCTCCAAGAAAGGCTGTTTCCCTTTTGCTTCATTTCTTGGAGCAGCTGGCCCAATGCTTTGCATGGACTGCTTAAGAAATGTTTGTTGAATCAGATTCTCTGGTAGCAGGTTTCTAATATCAGCTTCGTCAGCAGTCAAAGTCCTCTGGCTAGTTCTGATGACAACCAGCTAGACTGCTTCTGCAAACACAGCTTAAATGGCTCCTGAGCCATAGCATTCTACACTGCAAAACTCCTATCATCGTCTTGGGCTGCAGGCTGAGAACTGGACACCCCAGTCCCAGAGAGGGACCTGCACTTACTTAGGAAAAGGACTGGGATCTAATTAATGGGTGGTTGGATCCAACAAAGCATTATAATACAGTGTGTGTGTGTGTGTGTGGGGGGGTGATCTATCCATCATTTTACAAAAGCTACAATGAAGCCCCAAGTGTGATAGGTCTGGGCACAAAGCAATAGACTTATAGCCCAAATATTCTGGTTCTTAACATGCAGGTTTGAGATGAAGGTCTGGAATTTTCACTGCTCACAATCTTAGCCTCAATTCTCTCAAAAGGCAAGACCTTGCAGCAAATCGTGGCAATAATCCCATAAGTGGCTTACCTTTCTGTGATTGAAATCTTTGAGGAATGTAGCCCACATTATGGCTTTTGGTGTACCCAACAACAATAAGGGCTAAATAGGGTCAGTGGCAGAGTGGATGCTTAGGACAATGAAGAGTACTTTGACTGGGTTTTCATCTTGTGACTGGCAAAGGTTTTACCACAGCCTCTGTTGACTCAAAAGTGAGTAACAATATATCCAAAAATCAAGCACCTAAATAGTCCACCAAATGGATAATCGGTCCTTGGGAAAGTCAACATTGGAACATCAAATTATCCAAAATAAGGCTAAGGTCCTCACGGGATGGCTTTTCAAGAAGATGTGGCCACCAGTATCATTAGAATTGATGTAACATAATTGACATAATTATATAATGGATATAATGGATACAATGGCATGAAATTTCACTAGCATGCCCATTTATCTATAAATTCCTTGGGGACTATTCCTGCCCAAGCATCAATAATCAAATAACTAAGAAAAAGGGGTAGAAACATAAAATCAACAATGTCCTGAGTAAAAGAGGCAACTGGGCAATGAGATGTGCAAGAGCAATGTCTTGATACTGCTCGATTTCAGCAGGAGAATTTAAACTTTGAGAATCAGGCCTTGATTGACAGCTTCATGGCTAGCATAAATTCAATAAATGATGAAGACAATGTTAATGCAGATTAAACTTAAAAGCCTGTCTTGCCAGTGAGCCGGTGGTTAAATATCCACCACCAGATCATCGAATACGAGATACAGTATGAAGCCTCCAGTGGCTTGGAATTGGACTAACCAAGTAGGACCCATATCTCAATAAAGGGCAGCATATGTTGAGTACATGAGCAGTGAAGGCTGTAATTCTCTGGTAGCATCTGCATTCAGATGAGGGCAACAATATCCCTGTGAGCTGGGGAGGTCAAGGAGGGCTTCTAGGAAGTGGAACTCTAGATAGACATTAAAGAATCAGAATGCTTCCAACAATCAGGGGAAAAGGAGCACGGATCCCAAGGAGGAGGAAATCAAGAGTAAAGAGTTTTGTGGGGAAGCAGGAAGACACTTGGTATGTTTATAAATCCTGGAGGACTGTAGAAAAATAGCCTCCATTTCCCCAGATGACATTGGGTCTTGGATGCCACATTAATAATTATAAGATCATGGATTCATAGATTTAGAGCAGGAAGAGACTTGGACTGCATGGAATGGAAGGACTTGGAACAGGGGAGTGGAATGATCAAAGTGGTGTTTTAGGAAGACACTTTATATTAAATACAGCATAAATCATGTAGATGGTAAGTGATTACACAGATGTTACGTGACCCCAAGAGTTCAGATACCTCCAAGTAGAACCAGACCTGAACAATCCCAGACTCACACTGCAGGTTCACCAACATCTACAAAGGAAAACTATTATGTAAGCAGCCTTAGGAATTTAACTGTAATTTGAAAGGATGAGGTGAAGGAGGTGATGAATTGATGCTACAAACCTTTACTGATCTGGACACAGTCAATCAGACATTTAAGAACGCCCTGGGATTTTAAATATGTTTGTCTTTATCTCAGACAGAAAATGGGGGTGGGATGGGGGATTTGTTTTCTTAAAAACTAATCCAGCTCCTCTGCGAATCAATATTAGTGCATTAAACAAGAATCTGATTCCAAATATCCTATTAGTAAAAGGCTTAAAAAAACCCTCACAAATATAAAAACCAATAATGAAGAGAAAAATTATTAAATTAGATTCTGGAGGATAGAAACTGCTTCCCTTTTGGAATAGTGGCTAGCCCATAATAAGCATTTAGTAACATGTTTTAATTAATTGAAAGAAGGAAAATAAAAAATTTAGTTAAAATAGTTGGTATATTAATTGTATGCAGCAGTTTTAGAATACAAAGAGATGAACACAGTAGCCAATTTTCTGTTTGGTTTTGTTCTGAAATCTAAAGGGAAAGGATCTTAAGGCTAGAAAGCTTCGGAGAGAAGACTACTTAAGTTTTCTTTTGATTCCGTGACTAACCAATGATTTCTCCAGTGCCACTTGTCAATAATCAGTCCTCCCCTTCCCTCCTCATTCCCCAAAGGAAGACAATGAGGCCCAGGGAGGAAGAGATAAGTGACTTTCCCCGAGTTACGCAGAGAGGTGGTTAATGGCAGAGCTGAGCCCATAACCTAGAGATGACATGGGACCAGGCCTATTTTTATATCATAATTAAATCCAAATGTCCTCGGCAGAGTCTAAACAAAAGATGAATTCCCTTTTGATGATGAAATCCTCCAAATGCTATTAGCAGATGACATTGTAATAACTGCGCCGAGCCTGGGAACATTATAAATCCACAGTGAAATCGGTCACAAAAACCTTCCTCTTTAACCAGTGATTGGACAGATCTATTGCACAGAGAATGGATAATTCAATTCAGCAAGTATTAGACACCTACGACGTACTTGATGATAAGAAAACCAAAGGGCAACGGAAAGACTTAATGCTGACCGAGTTTATGTCGAATGGAAGCTCTTAATTTTTCTCCTTGTATGTTCAGAAATTAGCCCAGTGCCTGCCTGGCCCAAAGTAGCCATTGCACAGATGCATATGGCGTGACTGATCAGTCATAACTCCTGTCAAGCAAGAAGTTTTATGAGAAACATTATTCAGGACAAGGATGAAGGACACAAGAGAGAAGAAAAGTGGCTGCTTCAGCTGCTCCCCAAGCCTCTCTTCATTAGTGTTAAGAGTAATATTTTCATAAGAATTTAGAGTTTGTATAAGTTAGCTCCCATGCAGGATATTTCCCAAGATTTTATGTTGATCATCTTCTTTCTCTGGAGTCAGGAAGACTCAAGTTCAAATCTGACCTCAGACATTTAACTGGTTTTGTGACTCTGGGTAAGTCACTAGCTTCTACAAGATGAGCAGGAGAACAAAGTGATAAACTCTTCCAGTATTTTTGCCAAGAAAACCCAAAATGAGGTCATGAAGAAACAGACATTGCTGAAAAAACCATTCTGTGTAATAATTCTTTCCTGTAGAAATGGCTTCAACTGTCATCTACCTTTGTGTAGGCATGCTATGTTAGATGTGTGGTACATCTAAGTACAGAGTTCAATTCTTGCTTCCGCTTATAAGTTATGTACCCCTATACATGTTACTTAATCTCTCTGCCTCAGTTTCCTCATCTATAAAATAAAGAGTTTGAAACTATTAGCCTGGAAGGCCCCTGGAGCCCCAGAAGAGCTCCTGGGAAGTCACTGCTATTATTCCCTCCTCTCCATTTTACAAATGAGAAAATTGAGATTGAAAGAAATGATTTAATGACCTTGAGGTAGGTAACCCCAGTCCTGATCTCTCTCCCAAGCTATGGAGTAGGCACTAAACACATATCTGTCAAGTGAATGTCAACATATTTCTAAATTTAACCTATGAAATTTAGCTCTATGAAATGGCAGCATCTTGACATGGTGTTCTGGAATCCTTTTTGAATCAGAATCAAGACTTTGTCAAGTGGCTTTAGGATAGGTGATTTATGTGAACTTAAACAGAAAGGAGTTTGGGTTCAGACTTGTGCATGATTCTGTTGATTTGGATACAGCCTGCTTTGAATGATGGCAGAATGATGAATGATCCCCAGTGAGACAGCAGCATTGGCTTCTAACATGTGGATAACTGGGATGTAGCTACATCTCGGTAGAAAACCTGCCATTGTTTCACAACAAAAGCTCTGGGATACCCATTTATCAAGGTCCCATTAAGATTTAAAACTTAGTATATGTTCAAGAGCAGCCTAAATAAAGGGGAGGAATGAGGTTTCATTAGTGTAGGAGACCCCTGAGGGAGGAGACCTCTTCTACTAAGAGAAGTCAGTACCTTCCCTGTGACTTGGAGAGAAATAGCCAGAGGGGTGGAAAAGCTGATAGAGAAAGTGACATGAAAGTGCTGAAAAGAAGTACAGTCTCAGAATCATCTTGGTTGCATGGGCTTGGACCAATCACTGAAGCTCTATGGACTTGAGCCAACTCTAAGCCTATACGTTAAAGAGCTGCCCACTTGTACACAGAGGAGTTTGTTGATTGAGGAGAACTTTATATCATGAAAATTACAGGACAAAAGTCAAAGGCTAATGACAGGAGAAAGCTGTAAGAGAAAAGAAATAAGGAGTAGTGGGACCATCTTGTATTGAATATGGTATCCCATGCACAATCCCATGCCAAAGGGAGACTTTAGTTAGTGAAGCAAAAGATGAAAGGCTATGATTGTAGTTTTCTAAAGAGGCAGAATCATGGCATACAGAAGGAAGGGCACTGGGTTTAGAGGACCTACATGAATATGAATCCTGGTTCTGAAATCTCTTATGCATGTGACATGTGTGCTTACCTAATCTCTCTGTGCCTCAGTTTCCCTAGATATCAAATGGGGAGCAGGGGTTGGACTAGGTGTTCTCCAAGGTTCTTTTCAGCTCTTTCTCTATGACCTTATGTTCTTCTGAGAAGTTAAGAGGGCCTGTCAGGAATGAAGTAGGTTTGAGAAGAATGAAACTGGGTTCCCTACAAAGGGCATGTAAGATTCATTTCTTTCTCAGTTCTGTTCTTTTGGCTATTGTCACACTCCATATGTTGTTCTCTGTATAGAGTGGGTAGTCTATTACAAAAATAGTCCCATCATATGCTATTTTCAAGGAGCAGAACAAAAGAGAAAAGAAAAATGACTGTTCACTTTTGCTCCCTAAGTTGGATATCAGCCCCTGAGAAGTAGAATCAGTGTCCACTGTTCCCATTTATTAAGAAGATCCCATTGTGTTGAGGGTATTTTGTCACAACAGACATGGTCACCAAATAAATGTAAGGAGGAAAAGGGGATTATTTTATTTAAAAAATGTCAGATTAGATTATATTTAAAATAGGGTCACCAGGAATTTAATTTATTCCAAAGAGATTTATTTACAATTAACAGAAAGAATGAAATAGGAAATCAGAGAGTAGATAACTAGCCTAAGCACCATGTAATTTACTCCCAGCCCCTGGCTCAACCTGGGCAGGGAGAGCTAGTCCTTAGCCGAAGAGAAAGACGAGGACCGGGGGAAGTCTCTCTCTAGAGGTAAGTCTCTCCTAACGCTAGTCTCTTCAGAAAATCCAGGAAAGGAGTCAACTTTTTCACTCAAAACGTGTCAGTCCAAAGGGAGAGATTTAAGGACAGTCTCACCAGGAACAGGGTCTCAGATCTAGTCAGCAGATTTTTCTTCAGTCTTTACTCCAAAGAATGAAGAACTGTCTCTCACAGGAAGTTCAACTCCAAGTAGAACTGAACTCAGGAAGTTGTCACTCCCTTTTAAAGACACTTTCTTTTGTGTCATTTCCTGTGTCTTCCCCTAATTTTATGTCTACCAAGCACAGTTGAAGCTTTGCTTAGGACTGCCCAGGGGCAGTCAGTTTGATTCTGATTCATCACCCAGTATTGCACATGTGGGTCACAGTCCTCCCCACTTAATGATTAAGTGGGATGTTTACACTTTTGGTGATTAAATCAAAAAACAGGCAAGGGTTACAATTTAATCTTCCCAACCAAGGGAGAGTTAATTAATTTCATTTTCACAATCAGGGGAGGGTTTAATTTAATCT
Organism: Monodelphis domestica; assembly: GCF_027887165.1. Taxonomy (NCBI): domain Eukaryota; kingdom Metazoa; phylum Chordata; class Mammalia; order Didelphimorphia; family Didelphidae; genus Monodelphis; species Monodelphis domestica. The sequence continues at coordinate 13,211,151 of NC_077234.1, read as the reverse complement.
TCACACAACAGAAACAAACAAGATACAAAAGGGCACCATGAAGCAGATTCAAAGCTAGGGCAAGGGGATGAAAGAAATGAAATGTGGTGATGATGCCTTCAGGCATCAAGATGCCATACTGGTCTTTCAGAGAGACTCACAACACACTACCCAATGACCAGCAATCCTCACTACAAAGAGAACATCACATCTTTGTGGTTTTGAAACCTTCTGGATTTCAGAAGCTAATTCGACTAGGATCTTTGTTTAGCAAGTGTAGGCTGGTCTTGTAAAACCATGGAGGAGTGAATTAAAAATTATCAGGAATAAAAATAGACTGATGCTGGATCTGCTGCTTTCAATAGCCTGACAAAAAGACTCTACAAGTGATAGCCTATTTTTAAAAAGGTTGTTTGGGAAGATTTTTCAGAGGAGTCCTCCTTAAAATCTTGTCTTTCCTCCCACTGAAAAGCATAATACCGGTGAGGTCTCTGTGATATAAACAGAGGATGGGATCTCCTTAATGTTACTTTTTTTCAACACAAATCGGGTGAACAATGTTAAACTTCAAACTGTCAGTAGACCAAACAGTTCTATAAAAACAAAGGAAGGTGAAGAATACATGAAGATCATTGGAAACACTTCATTTAGTCAGTGCCTGAAGCATCTCTATGTCTGACATTGTGCTAGCTAGTAAATGCTACAAAATAGAAGGAAGGATTTGATGGTACTCCCATTCACAAGGGAGGTAAGGTAGGTTGCTCAGGAGGATAGGCAGGTCCTATTGGGTCACTTAGTCTAATACTCTCATTTTACAGTTCGGAAACAGGTGCAGAGATTGGAATAGATTTCTCCAAGATTATACAGGTAATAAGCTGGCTTCAGAATCCAGGCTTTCTAACTTGAGATCAGATAAACTAAATATTGTACCCAACTAGCTCATAATTTTAAAAAATTGGTCAAGAAAACCATACTATGCACTAATATAAGATATTTTCATATTAGCAAATGAATCCCCCCCCCAAAAAAACAGCTAGGGAATGACTGGCACCACTAGGAAGTCTTCACAGAGAATGAGGGAAGGAGGATAGGATGGATAAGGAGAAGGAGGAAGTAGAAGGAGACAAGCAAGATGGAGGGCATTTCAAGCAAGTGTCGCATCCCAAGGGGAAGTACTGAAATGTGGTTAAGTAAGGATGACCTAGGTGTTATGGTAAAAATGAATTAAAGTGCCCTCATTACCAAAATCAAAGAAAGAGTAAAAGCACATACACTATACTGGCCTCTATTAAAACCAACCAACAAATGAACTAATTTCTTTAACCAGAGAGAACCCGAGCACCTACAGGAAAGGTCTCACTCAAATTCAATAGAATCTCAATTTGTATTATATATTTTGCTGTTTCACAGACCCATTTCTTGAGTGCACATCCCGAATCTGTCATTGCTAACAGGAAAACTACAAGTTCACAGGCACATGTTAATGTTTTCTCCAAGTGCTTTAGCATTATCATCTCATTTGATCCTCCCCACAAGCTTTTGAGCTAGATTCCCTTATTGTCCCCATTTTATAGATGAAGAAATTGATAAAAGAACCAGTTAACTGACTTAGGAGTCAAATAGCTAGTAAGTGTCCAAGATGGGATTTGAACTGAAGGTCTTTTTGCTTCATCCACACTACCCTCACTTAACAGGAGGATGAGGCATTCCACTCAGTTGATTAAAATGCCATCATGCTTCGGAAGAAACATTTTGGTCAAAACCTCTTGAGGCATCAGAAGCCACAGAGTCCACATGGAAATTGAGAACAGTTCAAGGGATGGGTCAAGATTTCCATATCTATTCTCCTCTCCAGCAATCCCAATCAAGTTTACTCATAAAAGCACCCTCTCCTTTCATCTTTAAAGTGGCATAAAAGGTATATGGATCACTAGAATGAGCAAGAATGTCTTTAGAAACCCTTAGGAGGGAAAAATATATGCTACATCCAACTTCTAAAGACAGTTGGGAACTTTGGGGTATAGCTTTAACCTATCTATCAAAGCCCTAAGTAAAAGCAGCTTCTGATTGTAACAGATCTGTTGGGTGCTCCGTGTACTAAAGGAGTCTCCAAAGATACCTGATGGCCTTAGAAGGTGGGAAAATAAATCACGGAGCCAAATATCACCATTAGGTACAGGGTCACAAAATCATCCCACATTAAGGAGCCCCTGAGGAGGTGCTCTGTAGATAGAGAAAATCTTTAGGAACTTAGATTATAAGACAGAGATCAGAGTCTTAACAGATTGCTCACAGTATTAAAATGTTGGATAATTCAGGAAGCCATCTGCATAGGTATAATTTCCATCTGAAATAGAACAATGTATTTCAGAATTCCCTGCACTGAAAATTCTCAGAAATCTGTGAAAAGGAGCAATCCTTGTTGTAGTAGAAAAAGTTTGAGACTTAGGGTTAGAAGACTTCAGCTGGAATTCCCATCTGCCACTTCGTGGGCAACCAGATTTCTTGCTCTAAGACTCAGTTTCCTCACTTGCAAAATAGGAATAATACAGTCTTTGACCTCGAGTCTTTAGAGGGTTGTCATGAACTTACATATGAAAAGAGGAAAAGGCTTCATACCTATCAAAAGCAATATAAATTTAAGCTGAAAATGATTTAATTGCACTTGGAATATACAATTTAATGGAATTGTAGAAAATGGAAAATGATTTAATTATATTTGGAGCACAAGATTTAATGGAAATAGTATTCAGAGGACACACTTTTGGTTTGAACTATGGTTCTGTTTTTCTGTGTGACCTTCATCAAATCATTACAGGTCTCTTGGCTTCTGTTTTCTCTGCTGTAAAAAAAAAAAGGCATTTGAGCTTCTAAGGCCCATTCCATCTCCTAGTCCTAGGTTAGCTTTATCGGCCACCATGCAGGTTCAAAGATAGTTTGCTACATTTTCATCAGAACCCTGGGAGGAACTCCCTTGCCTAGGTGGGTCTTTTGAGGGTATTCACAAGAGCCTTTTAAGGTGAAAACACAGAAAAAGGTCTCCTTTTGTTGTGTGCTCTCCTCTCTTATATACATTGCTTTCTCAGGGAGATCATGACTCACCCAGTTGATAGCATTACATAATTTTACAAAGGTTGCTAGAAATAGAGAAGGATGTGTCTAGAAAAAAGGATTAAGACCTAGTCTTTCAGGGATTCAATTCATACACTTGGAACATCTTGTCATTCTCCCCATTGTTTAGTTGAAAGATGTCAGAATTTCAAAGAAATTTGTTTAGACAAGGAGATAGGAAACATTTTTAAAAGCAAACATAATTTGGAATATGCTATTAAAAATGAATAAACAATGAAGTGCAAGACTTGAGACAAGGAATCTAAATAGTCTGGAGAAGAAGCGATGAGGGTCAAATCCATTAAGGTGGCTATATATGAAGAGATGTGAGGGATGTATATGAGGAGAAAGAAATGAGATGTATTAGTAGCCTGGATATGTGGGAAAAGCAACGGTATGTGCTGAATAGTGACATCAACATTGAAAATGTGGGTAATGGGAAAGAAGGTCATAGCCTCAACAGTGAGAAGAAAATTGAGAAAATGAGGGAAAATTCATGGGGGAAAGATTCAGAGTTCTGTTTTGGTTATTCTCACAAGTCACTGGCAGATGGTGATATGAAGTTAATATAAAAAATAAAAGAGAGAAAAGGGCTGTATATATAGGAAAGACCTTCATAGAAAATAAGTCCAAATCCCTGGGAACTGATGGAATTACGAAAAAAAGATAGTATATTAGGAGAGAAGAGGCTTAGGACAGAGCTTGGGGGAATACCGATGGTTAGTAGACATAATTTAGATGAATAATAGAGCAGTCAGTACTCACTTTATTTGGACTAATACAGAGAAGATCAGTATGGTCCCTGAGCAAGGATGACATGAAAATCCAAGAAAAGTTAAGTATTTTGGAGGCGAGGGGGAATATTGGGAGACAAATTAGGTGCAAAGGCACTCATTGAGTTCTCATTTGCATAACCCTAAAGTTCATCCAAAAGTCCATGGCAATGAAGTCCATTAAATGTACAAAGACCCAAACTGGAAATCCAAGTTTTGACTCCACTCTTTTAACCTACAGCTCAGTGATTACTAGAAATGTAAATTAATGTATTAAAAGTATCAGGATATGTTTAAAAATAAAATTCCTGAAAGTACAAGGGGGGGGAGGAAGGAAGGAAGGAAGGAAGGAAGGAAGGAAGGAAGGAAGGAAGGAAGGAAGGAAGGAAGGAAGGAAGGAAGGAAGGAAGGAAGGAAGGAAGGAAGGAAGGAAGGAAGGAAGGAAGGAAGGAAGGAAGGAAGGAAGGAAGGAAGGAAGGAAGGAAGGAAGGAAGGAAGGAAGGAAGGAAGGAAGGAAGAAAGAAAGAAAGAAAGAAAGAAAGAAAGAAAGAAAGAAAGAAAGAAAGAAAGAAAGAAAGAAAGAAAGAAAGAAAGAAAGAAAGAAAGAAAGGAAGGAAGGGAGGGAGGTAGGAAGGTAGGAAGGTAGGAAAGAAGGAAGAAGTCAGAGAACTGGAGAAAATCCAAGAGAAAACTGCATCACAAAACATAGAGAAGAGAGACTGTACGGAGGTAAAAGGGGAGAAGAGGGATCAGCAATGTCAAATGACAGAGAAAAGTCAAAGATATTGGACATGGAACCTCCCCACACTCCCAGTAGACTTGGCAACTATGAGCCCACTAGAAACTTTGAAGAGAGCCTTTTCACTTGAATTAGAGGGTCAGAAGTCATACTGCAGAGTGTTCAGAAGAGAAGAAAAAGAAAGAAAATGGATGATCAAATGCAGATTTGTTTTTCAAGTAGTTTGAGACAGGGGCAAGACACAGGATGAAAACTAACAGGTGCACTGGTATTTTGAGAGGTTTGGTTTCTTTTTGTTGTTTTAGGATAGATGAGGGTCAATCACTTCAATGGGATTTAAGGAATCGGAGAAGAAACTAGTAGATGGAGAGAGAGGAGAGATGATAGGACAATTTGCTAGACAATAAGGGAAGGGATGGTCTCAAGGGTCCTTGGCTTTAGGCTTTAAGCAAAAGTTCCAGAGTTTCATTAGGGACAAGAGCAAAGGGGGCAATTGTGCAGAAAGAAATCTTAAGTATATTATAAAATTACAAAACATTACAAAAGCAGAGCATCTATTAATTTATTCAATATCTTTCTCATTGATATGGTGATGAAAGGCATTGAGAAAAAATAAATAAGTAAAGCCCTGGTCACCTTTTCCCAGAAATATGTTCATTTTGTAAGATATTAAGGGTAGCTTTCTGAAATTTTGACTTGTCAGGCTAGTAACAAGCATCCTTTCAGTGCCTACTATGTAGTGAAGACATGGAGATGCTGTATTCTACCATAAGCCACCTCACTGTATTTCCAAATTGAAAATATTTTTTCCATGTTAGCCTGCAAAATCCTAAAAGTGACCTTAGTTGGTACTCCTACAATGATAAATTATGGAAGAATAGAAAAGTTCACTATAAAAAAGTTATCAAAAAATGAAAAAATTGAGTTGATTTAAGGTAAAACCTTGCTCTCCCATTATTATCCACACTCCCCTATTCCTGCTGTCCCCTCTTCCCAAAATAGAAGACATTTATTACAATAAAACAACCGTTTCCTTATGTACTTTAAACTTTACATGATATGTGCTCTAGGCAAATCAATTGTGAGACTGTGAGAAAATAAAAGAAAATAAACAAACAAAAGCAGCAAGCTTTAGGCAGTTGTTCCTATTATGTTCAACTGTAACGTCAGCTGTTTTCTATCGAGTTTGCTTCTCAGTTCCCAATGTATACTCTGCCTTTCATCTTGGAGAGTGCCAAAGAGCTTTATATAAGAACTGCCATAGGGATGGCACCCAACATATGCATAATGGAGTACCACATTAGCAGAAAACAGGGTGGAGAGAGGAGGTAAAATGTACCCCCAAAATATAAGTGAGAAGTGGATGCCTAAAATACCACGAAGCTTCTAAAAGCTTCATGGGTACATAACAATCACTGAAGTTCTCTACACATCTTGCATAAAAACAGTGTGAACCACATTTTAGAAGTGCCAACAGAATGTGGAAGAAGGATGTGCCATGGTTATGGGCGTCCAGAACTGGGAAACATGGGCTCAGAGTCAAGATTGTGAATGAGCAGATCCCCTCAGTATCCCACATACTGTATATGTATCCTTATGTAACTGAGAGCTTCTCTTTCTATACTTTGGAAAGGGTATCTATAAATGGATTTTCCATTAGAATGAAAAGAAGCAGCTACCTAAAACTATCAGCAAGCATTATCTATAACAAGGGATAAAGTAGAAACCTTTGCAGTAGAATCAGGAACGAAACAAGAATGCCCATCGTCACCAATGATATTCAGTGTTGTGCTAGAAATGCCAGCAATAGCAAAGGAGAAGAAAAAGAAATCGAAGGAATCAGAATGGGTAATAAGGCAATAAAATTATCACCATTTGTGGACAATATGATTGTACACTTATAAAACACTAGAGATTCAACTAAAAATTTAGTTGAAAAAATAATACTATTAACAAGGTAGTAAGATAAGAAACAAACTTACATAGATAATGGGCAATTCTATACATTACCAACAAAGACTTGCAAAAAAAGAGATGGTAAGAGATTTTTCATTTTAAATAGCTGTATACAATATCAACTATTGGGGAGTATAGCTGCCAAGACAAATCCATGAACATTTCATGCTAATAAAATCATATTTAAATAAATAGAGAAATACTAATTGTTCATGGGTGGACTGTCAAAAAATGAGAATTCTATATGAACTAATCTATTTATTCAATAGTGGCCCAAAGAAATTACCAAAAAATATTTGTCATTAAAGGAAAAATAGTAACACAATTCATTTGGACAAGCAAAAAAGTGAAGAGTAGCAAAAGAATTAATGGGAAAAAAAGAAACGAGGTCAAACAGTACAGACATTAAAATATATTATAAAGTGATAATTATCTTAACTATTTGGTACTGGCTAAGAAATGGAATGGTGGATCAATAGAATAGAGTAGGTATAACAGACAAAGTTGTACATAATCATAGTGACCTCATGTGTGATGAATGTAAATATCTAAGCTTTTGAGATAAGAATTCAATATTTGAAAAAATGCTGGGAAAACAAGAAATCAGTCTGGCAGAAACTATATATAGACCAATATCCATCATTATTTACCAAGATACATTCAAAATGGTTACATGATCTATTCATAAAGGGAGATATCATGAGTAAATTAGAAAAGCATGGAAGACATTGCCTACCAGATTTATGTACAGGAGAATAATTTCTGAATAAATAAAATAGAAAACATTGTAGAATATAAAATGGATATTTGTATTACCTTAAATTAAAAAGATCTTATATAAATTAAATGATATAGTCAAGATGGGAAGGAAAGAGAATCAGAGAAAAAAATTTCAGAGATTCGTAAAAGCCTCATGCCTAAAATATATAAAAAACTAAGTCAAATTTAAAAGAATATGAGTTATTACCATGTTGATAAATACTCAAAAGATATTAATGGTAAGTTTTGGGAAAAAACAAAAGAATATATAGTCATGTTGAAAAATGCTTTAATCATTGATTAAAAATGAAAATTAAACAATTATGAGATATCATTTCATAATTGCCAGATTGGCAATGAAGAGAGAAGGAAATAATGACAAAAGCTGGAGAAGACTTAGAAAAATTGGGATACTAATAAACTGTTGGTGGAATTGTGAGCTGATCCAAATATTTTGGAAATGAATTTGGAATTATGCCCAAAGTTATAAAGCTTCACATACCTTTTGACCCAGCAATACCACTATTACATCCAGTTCCCAAGATGAACGGGGGGAAAAAAGGAAAAAAGACTAGATTTTAAAATATTCATAGTAGCTTTATTTATAATGAAAAAACCCCTAAAATTGAGAGGATGTGCATGAATGGAGGAATGATTAAATAAAATGTGACATAGTCATCCCTTTCACATCACTGTTGGCATGGTGCCTCACAATCTGAAAAATTTGCATAAAATGTTTTGGTTCATGTGTTCTTTTCATAAACTCGACCTTTTCCCTTATTTTAACTCTGAAAATGTGTATTTATGTATTAAAAGATATATTCGATTGACATGTATTTCTGAGTTTCTAAACATTTTCTGTGTTGTCTCCTGGCTTTCTCATATCGTCTATGGCTTCCTCAAAGCTCCCACTTAATCTCATATGCCAAAAAGTGATATAGTGAAACCATGGGGTGGAAAGTGTGTGGAAAGGGATAGCTGGGTATGATTGTGACAGAATACTATTTGCTACAAGAAATGATGGTTGATTTTAGAAAAGCATGAAAAGATTTGCATGACCCAATGCCGAGTCAAATGAGCAGAACCAAGAGAATAGCACATACACTAACAACATTATTGATCAGAGTAACTAGGAATAACTAAGTCATTCTCAGTAAAATGAAGGTTCAAAACAAATACAAAGAAGAGATGAAAGAAATACTATCCACCTCCAGAGAAGGAACTGATATATTAAAGTATGTATATTTATGGCTTCACACATGTATCTATACCAAATGTTGGCCTTCTTTAATGCAATATATATATATATATATATATATATATGTAAATAGAATGTGTATGTTATTTCTGGGAGGACAGAAACCCTGGCTTTGTACAGCTAATATTTCTCCTTTTTGCTAGTATGGGGGAAAGAGATTATTGAGATTAGAGACTACATGGCAGTTGGTCAAAGAAACTGAAGATGCTTATCCTAGAGAAGAGAAAACATTTAAGCATATAAAGGTTGCTTTTTGTCGCATGGAGGAAGAAATGACATTCTTATTCTTCTCCAGGGAGAATGGTTCTAAAGGCAAAGGAGGGTAGTTGAAGAAGCATAAATTCACTTAGGAAACAAAAAACAAGCAACTTTGGGACAATTAGAATGATGTGAAAGTAGAATTGTTTGGCTTGAGAGTTAGTGGGCTCCCCATTCACTTTAGATCATTAAGCAGAAGCTGGATGACCACAGGGTTGAATAAGTTAGAGCAAATTCTTCTGAACTAGGAGTCAGACTAAATGGCCATGGAGTTCCCTTTCAACTCTGAGAGTCTCTGGTTCTGTGAAATCATGGAGGTCCCCAAAGGAATTGGACCCACCTAGTGCCGAATGATATTTCCCGTTTCCAATCTAATAGAGATGAGCCAGCTGGATTCCACTTCTGGCCCCCTTAACTGACGTCCTGGGTGATCTTGGTAAACCAGTTTGTCTCTCTGTGGCCATCGCTGTTAATGACCCTTACCCTTTATTAACTTCCAAAGGCAACTTGAGATTAATGAGCTAAATAATTCCTCGAAATGCTTTAGGCTCGTGCAGCATGTAGGTATTATGGCAATACAGATATCCCTAATCCTAACTCTTGGACTGGGACTTTGGTTGACCAGGGTCTGGTAAATGCACACACATCCTTTCAGCTGTGAATATTTTCAGAGACTTTTATTTGAAAAGAGTCATTTCTACATAGAAAATATTTTAAAGGAGGAGGAAAAATGAAGAGATAAAAAGTGTTTACCCTTAAGAAAAAACTATACCAGAGCTTGAAAAATTGATGGAGTCATCCTATAATACTGGAGACTAAAGCGTTATTTTTCTCCACAGAGCTTCTAGTCTGATACCACATCATGGCATGGAAGTTATCCTGGTTTCGAAAAAGCTTCACCATGAGAGCCCAAGCTCCAGAAAGTCTTGCAAGACTGGGAAGGCTACAAGTACATCCTTAGCCATGAGCTCTCATCTTAGTCAAGCCGAGTTCAGAAGGCTCATTACCACAAGGATGGGCACCGGAGGATAGTTGTTTTTGTTTTTTTTTAAGCCACAGAAAGACACGCAGATAATTTATGAAGGTGCAGAGGGGCTGAAATCAGCATCAATTCATGAAAAGATGGATTCCCAAAGTATTGAATTATGCCCCATTTTAAATGTCAGTGACATGAAGGTGAGGTACTCAAGCAAAGATGGATACGAGCCAAGTGGTTGCTTTTTAGGCTGACTCTATTTGGCTTTATCTTCTGCAGATGGTCAGGAAAATGTAGTCTTTCCCAACTACCCAAAGTGATAACTTTCATCTAATTCACATTTAGCAGTTAGCACCTTCAGGGACAGGCTGGACCAGAGGAGGAATATCTATGGTCCTTTGTAGCTCAGAATATGCCAGTGGACAATGATTCTTATCCGCCCATACATGCTACATATGGTTAATATTCTTCAATGACCCCAAAATGGCAAAAAGACCCCAGAGAGAAGACCTGAATAGCACATGGATTGGAAAGCACTGTAATAATTTTCTAAGGGGGTGTAGGAATTACGGACACTTACACTACAAATTCTGTTCTTTTATAAGCTACGTAATGTTAATCTCTGTGAAAGGGATGCATTCTTTGTCCAACAGAGGCACTTTCGAAGTTGAAGTGGGTCTGGGCAGGATTCAGAATTAAGTTGCATAGTGCCTGCTGTGTCTGTTTATTTAGGCTATTTTTATAACTCTGCAGTAGCCTGATCCAAATCACCAAATCCCTGGTAGAGCATTCGGCCCCATGTTTATTCAAGACCTATAAGTTATAAAAAGCCAACTGGCAACAAGCTTGTTTTTCATAAATCAGCCAGCTCCCGAATATTGAAGTAGACCCGGGCACGTGCATGGACATTGCGAACCGAAAACTACAAGCAGACTCTTTATAAAATCTGGAAACCTCATCTGAATAAAAGCTCATTCATTTGGCCAGGTGATAGACCTGTCAACTTTGACTTCCCAGCCATGGTGAGAAGAGTGACACAATTAGTTATTCAGAGAACATCTCTGGAGGCTTTGCAGTTTTCGTGACAAAGAGCAGGGGTCTGGGAGAGGTGGGTGATTCTCAAAGTCCCCTCAGACCTACATAGAGAATAGTTACATTATTCAATAAAAATAAATCCCTGACCTTGACCATCTATTATGCCAAAGAACAATGCCAAATCTAACAATCCAAGACATCCAAGAAAAATATGTCAAAGCTAGCTGAGTGGAATGGAAACTCTCCAATTAAAAATTGTTTCCATGGCAACCGGCTTTAAGATGCACTAGGAAAAATATGGGTTGGTCACACTGTCTTTTCAGTCACTTACGTCTAAACATGAAAACCTGAAAAATGTACTGTACACAGAAGTGTGAAGCTCCCCAGGGGAGAATTAAACACGTTCTCTTGTTCCCAAGAAATAAAAGTTCTTGGTTGCACAGTGATACTCCACTGGGGTTCTTGAATTTTTCATACATTATCTGACTAATACAGGGCAATGCATTCTTTGTAATAGGCTTTTTCTCTCCTTCAGATTCCCAATTAGATTTATATTTTCTAAAAAGCATCCAAGAAGGGCTCCTCCTACCCCTGTGACTGTGAAGTCTTTGGAAAAAAAAGAAAGAAACCAAGTGTTTTGACTAGGGAAAAAACCCTTACAAAGGGTACCCTGTTATGCTAAACCTCATGTGTTATTAAATAAAAGGTGCCATCTAATACATTTGCTGATTGACACAAGGGATTTATACTGGTTGTCTTTGGGCAAACCAACAATTATAATTCTGGAACTGAGAAAAGATAGGCTATATGAATGATCCAGCTTTTTGTGGAATTTTAAATCATTTTAATAGCATTTTCCATAACTATGATATAATTAATCACCATAGACAAATATGAAAAATGCTATTTATTGCCTAATCTGTTCTCTGTCAAAGGTGGTGGAGGACAAAGAGCAATTTATAAACCTTTAAGGACAATGAAAAGTATTGTTGTCAATAAGACTTTTTTATTTAACAGCTTATGTGAATATGTGGTGCAGTGGATAGAGTCAGTAAAACTATCTTCTTGAGCTCAAATCTGACCTCAGAGACTTACTAGCTGTATGACTGTAGGCAAATCATTTAAACCCATTTGCCTCAGTTTATTTATCTGTAAAGTGAGCAGGGGAAGAAAGTGGAAAACAACTCCAGAACCTGTGCCAAGAAAATCCCAAATGGAGTCACTGAATTTAATGAAATGAGTAAAAAATGACTTAACAACTGAATAAATAGATTGGGCTCTTATTAATCCTGCTAGACATATTTCTGACCTCAGCATCTGAAATGAGGCAATAATATAGAGAATATCTCTGGTGTTGGAGGTCTTGGCTTCAGATCCCATCCCTGATACTTATTCCCTCAATGACCTGAAACAAAACATTTAATCTGAACCTCAGTTTCCTCCTCTCTAAAATCAGGAGGCTGGACTAGGACCACTAAAGTCTCTTTACACACTAGACCTATAATCTAACAAAATGAGAGAATAGACAAAAACCTGGATTTAGTACATCAGACATACATGTCACTTAACTTGATTGCCTCAGTTTCTTCACTCTTAAAATGGGGGGGGGGTTAAATTCCAACTTATACCCAGAATTGTGAAACATATGAGATAACCCAAGTATAGCACTCAGTAAATCTTAAAATTCAATAAAGTCTTCTCATACTGCTGCTGCTGCTACTACTACTACTACTACTACTACTACTACTACTACTACTACTACTACTACTACTACTACTACTACTACTACTGCTACTACTACTACTAGAAATGCCATGCTGTAATGACTATGATGAGTTTTAAATCATTTACATATCTAGTCTCTTAAAGGGTTTTCAGAAACTCCTGGTCCTCCACATCAATCTTGACATAAAATGGAAAAATATGACTTGAGGAAAAGTATTTATGATTATAAAAATATATTACTTGTTTTGAGTAATGCTACATGTATAACCCAGTGGAATTGCTCGTTAATTCTGGGAGGGGGGAAAGAAAAGGGAAGGGAGATGACATGAATCATGTAACTTTGGAAAATGTATGTATAAATTTATTATTAGAATAAAATGAAGATAATTAAAAATATATATCATTAACTATAGTCTAAAGGACTCTGGCAAGTAACATGATTGAGTCTTTGAAATGGAAAACCCTTTAGAAATCACCTTTACTAAATCTCTTAATGAAGGAGTAAACTGAGGCTTCATGTTGTTAAGCAACTTATTCAGGATGACATAAGGGAGCTAATTCTGTCAGAGGCAGGATTCAAATCGAGGTCAAAGAATCCCCAAATGCCTGAATTGGAAATGAATTTAGTCTATGCAGCCTTAGACCTCTTCTCCAACACCATTGATCCTAAACATCTGTGAGCAAAGGGTGGATGGCCACTTGATGTTCAGATGTAAGCTGCACTGGAGGAGATGAGCCTTGAGATCAGAGATACAAAGAGAAAGTCAACTAGCATTGCTTCAAAGTCCTAGTAAGGAGGAAGCCACAGCCACACAAGGCAGCTCATTTTCTTTTTGGTGAGCCCGAATGCTAAGGAAGTTTAAACTTTCTTGCCTCCTTGGAACCTTGACCCGTTTCACTCTGTTGTGCCCTCTCTGGCCAATTCAGAATAAATCTGGTTCCTGGACCATTACTGTAGGCTCCGCATCTCTCAATGAAGCCTCAGATCACGGTGGGAGATTTAATGAGCTTACATTTTACTCAAACTCGGGGACTGTTTTTCACCTAAATTATTGTCTGACTTTACCATGAAGCTGCTTCTATAAATCCAGGCATAGAATTGTACACTTAGTTCTGTTATGCTTTTTCTTACTGGATTTGGCCTCTTGATGCTCTGCTGATTCTGGGTCTCGTGCTCCTTGTGCTATTCTTTTCTGTTAGTCAGGATGATGAGAAAAGACTTTTTGTACTTTGGTGAAAAGAAAACAGGAATAAGTCAAAAACAGGAGGGCAGTTTGATTTGGGGAAAGATCCTTGAGTTTCTACTATTAGAGAGGAAGAGGGAGCTGTGCCCAGCACAAGGAATAATTGATGGTAATCCCATTTGCCCAGATCTAGTACCTGACTAAACTGAATGTGAATGTTAGCCAAATGCTTAGATGTAGACAGAAAGGATCAAAAGGTGAATTCTGTCCCACTTCATGCATAAAAGGTTTCTGTCTCACCAATTGCCAGCGAAAGAGATATTGCTAACACATGTATCGCTCCTTTCTAAGCATTATACCGCAGTCTAGTAAAATTATTTTGTATTCTACGAGCTGAAAAAAGGGCTAAAAATGCTTCTGTGCTGACTCAACTCCCTTCTTCTAAGTCAATTATCACCATTTACATGAATTAGGTTCCTAAGAATTTGCCGATTGGAAATCAAAGGGTTGTAACCCAGGGACTAACAATCAGCTTGTCACAATGCAGTTAGGAGGACATAAAAGAGGGAGAAGTTGCCTCGTGACACCCTGGCTTTGCAAAGTTGAGTGTTTTCAAAGCCACACAAAAGATTCTCTGTTTTTGCCAGTAAGAGTGACTTGTGCCAGTGGCCATCTAATACATTCCCATCTGAGGTTGGAAAAAAGAAGCCACATAAAATCTACAGCTTTCTTGTAAATGCTCAAAACAACCTGCACCCAGAGCCCATCTGTTTTCGTTCACAGAAAATCACTCTTAGTGTCCCCCCTTGTAAAAGATATTAAACACCAAACCTCTAACTGAGGTGGTTTTGTTTGCTCTTTCCTCCTGCAAAAAACATGTAGAGAATGTTGATCTGATGACGCTGTGCCTTGGTGAAGGCTAAACCTATAGTAATGCACAGTAAACTTTGGGGGATTTGGTGGGGCAACACACATATGGAATGTTGAAAAACATTTCATCACCCTTTCCTTCTTTTTTTAAAATATGAATTCTATTCTCCACGAGGGTGTCCGTGACTTGAAAAAAGTCAGAATTCAATAGCAACAATACTTTTTGGAATATTATTTCTGAAAGCAACAATATTTTCCCAGGCCCTTGATACCTTAATTTACAAATCTGGGGCTTAGAAACATTACTATAATTCAACAATTAGATTGCTTTCATAAAGAAATTTTTGACCTCAGAATTTGACCCTTTTCCCTCTCCCCCCAAAAAAGATTTCTGATGGGTTAAAAAAAGGGAAATTTACCTCACTCTTTCCAAGGTAGAGTAATGAAATATCTATATTAGGGACACTAATCCTTTTGAGCAATCATTCCAGTAAGTATTTTGTTTTCAATGTAGGACAAATAAACAAGTCACTCTGCTTAAAACCACTGTTCCTTAGACTACAATCTCATGCTATAGAGCTAAAGGAAACCACCACCTTCTCGCCCCTCAGTCGGATATAGAAATAGCCCAGGGATGCACTGGTTGGGAATAAACCCACTGAGATGCCATGCTTAAGCTCAGGACCTTCCTTCCTTCCAGTGGATGATGTTGAACAGGAAATCCAATGATCCTCAGCTTTAATCTAGCATCTCTTACCTATAACCAATGTTCCTGCCTTTGTGCCATTCCAAGAACATTTCTTGGTTGTTTACAGCATGGATTGACTTATTTGGCAGAGATTTAAATACATCCCAGACAGAAACACTTAACATCCACTTTTCTCCAAAAGAAGAAATACCAAAACAAGTTCTCTAGTTTCGACTTAGATCTTTTTGACTGTGTTCATAACTGAAGAGCTCAAGTGGGCTCGGGGATTCAGTTGACAGCTTTATTTTGGGGGGCTGGGAAAGGGTGGTTGGGGAGGGCTCAGGGGACATTTCACAGTAGAGAATCAAGATAGTTATTTAGAAATGGGCTGAATAGAAGGGACCAAGCAGCTTCTCTCCTGTCTTTGCCATGCAACAAGGAAGGATGAACTATGCCCTCTAGAAAGGAAGAATAAGACAAAAAAGCAGATGTAAGAATGGAATAGAAAATATGAAAAAGGAACTTTGCAAGGTTTAGAGTAATGGTCAAATCAGGCTATGGTGCCATGAGGCTCAAATAAAAACGCAGAGGGAGCTCCGGCTGTGCAAAAGGCTGAGGATCAATTACAAGGGATTTTATTTTGTTCTGTTTTGTTCTGTTCATTTGTTTTTAAGAGCTTCAGGCAAAAAGCATAAGAGAGAGGCAGCTGGCCCCTCTTCAGGGGAAGCTTGGATCCTATATATTTGACTGGCAAAAAGAACAGGCCCATTAGGTTAGGGCTGTGTTTTCACCTCCACCATCAAGGGGAAGGATCCCCCAAAGTCAAAAATGTAAACCAGATAGGTGGCTCAGTGGACAAGAGCCTGCAGTATGACGCTTAGAAAGGAGCGGTACATGTGTTAGCAATATTCCTTTGGATGGCAATGGGTGGGACAGAAACCTTTTCTGCATGAAGTGGGACAGAATTCACCTTTTGATCTTTGCTGTCTAAATCTAAGCATTTGGCCTAATTCACATTCAGTATACTTAATTACTAGATCTGGGCAAATGGGATTATCATCTCTCATTCCTTGTGCTGGGCATGACAACCTCTTGTGCTCTAATACTGGAAACTCAAGGATCTTTCCCAAAATCAAACTGCCCTCCTGTTTTGGATTTACTTCAGCGGTGCAACCTGGACTAGTCACTTAACCCCCATCACCTGGCCCTAAGCACTCCCCTGCTTTGATACTATTATATAGTATTGATTTGAAGATAGAAGTAAGGGTTAAAGGGGAAAAAAGGAAGAGATTAAAATCCAGGAGAGAGAAAAAGAGGAAAAACTAGCCCCACAAAGGAGGGTTGCAGAGCCCAGAGAACTATATTATAGGACTTTGGAAGGACTTACGAGATGCTTCCTACCACATAATGAATGTTGGACATTTTCAAGAAATCATAGAGAAAAGATGAGATGCGTGGGCTCCTCTTCCTCCTTAGCACAAACTACAAGCATTGAATCCAACTCTATGATGGACGAGCCATTGGAGATGTCAACACAAAAGGGATTTGACCCCTACACCCTCCAAGAGCTTCTCTTTCTCTCTCCTCCAACTATTGTAAAAATTAGATTATATCTAGTAATACAATTATCATATTTGATGAGGTTTATTAAGGATTATTAGAAATCAAGGAATAAAGAAGATACAAATAAACCCACGTGCCCATGGCTGATTAGCCCATTCAAAATCCCCATGCTTAGCTTACTTGCTACATCATTGCCATGGCCGAGAAGAGAGCAGGGGAGGCGTTACTGCCAGTTAAATACCAATTGTGATCTCACCTACATGGAGACTCAAGTGAGATTATAAGGAATTCTGGGAAATGCCAAGAACTTCTGGGGATTGAAGTCTAGAGTTCAAAATCTCCATTTATACACTATCTATCTGTCCTTCCCCAGATCCCCTTCTCTTCTACTAATCCCCCATCTCACTCTTTATGCACAGACAAACAGATATCCATACATGCACGTACACCTTTTTCTTTTAAGCCATTTAGCAAGCAACGTCTCTTAGAAAAGAACTATAGGAAAGAAAGATGGCATTTTAGAGAGCTGACCTGTTGATGGAGTCACTAATAACATAGAAGGTAGAGATAGAGCTGCCTGACATAGCAACATTCTCATTAATAGAATTACTCAAATTCTTTCCTACCTTTTCATTTGTGTCATCTTAACATTAGGCTGTTTCGTGCTCTCTCCCACACAAATAAAAGTTGAGCCTCGGGCTGGCAAAGTTAGAGCAAGTTTCTTACACCTACAGTACATAAAACTTGGTGAACTCTGGGCACACATTTCCCGAAGATATATTCATTCTGGCAAAGCCCTGAAATGATGAGCTCCTGTCCACTGCTTAATGCTGCCTTCAAAGGCATTATCTTAAGCGGAGGAGAATTTGGCTCCTTGTGGCTTTCTGATATTGTAATAGTCCCATCTTAGATCATACGGGGGCAGGCGGAAAGGAGGAAAATCACATTCACTACAGGACAGATTCTCGATCTTGCTCAAGCTTTTGTGAACAGGAACCCTCTGAGACAAGCGGCTGAGCATTTCCAGAGGGGCAGATTTGATTTCTTCTTTCATATTTCAAAATAAATGTGGCAGCTTTCACCATAACTCAACACAGCCCCAATAGGTTTTGTGGTGATGAATGCAATAAATATCAATTGTAGGAAAAAAGAGTCCCTTATTGGACAAAAGACATTTGAGGAATGATTAGAAATGATGGCTAGAACCCTACCGACTTTGGAGAGCAAGAGAGAGGGTGGACGCCACCTGCCAAAGAATGTTGACCCAGCCCAGAAAAGTCTAAGGAGAGCCTGGAAAAAGTCAGATCTACTAAAAGCCAACCTATTGGGTTCAGTACAAGATCATTTTGTTCATGACTAGTCACTGCATAATTTCAGATGTGCCCACTAGGATTTCTTGAGATTTTACATTTGTCCCTACTAACCATGGAATCCTCTGAGTTCATCTTATTTTGTTTTTAACACTCTTACTGATACTATAGTACAGCTATAAGGAAGAAGAGCAATAAAGTCTAGGCAATGAAGTTTAAGTGACTTGCCCACAGTTGCACAGCAAGGAAGTATCCACATCCAGATTTGAACCCAGGACCTTCCATCTCCAGGCCTGGATCTCTATTCACTGAGCCTCCTCGCTGGCCCCATCCAGGTTTATCTTAAGGAACCCTACAGAATCTAAGATCTGCTCTGAAGTTAACTTGCCACTTACAAAAGGTAAAGGTTTTAGCTAACACGATTTCTGCTGTCAACCTGGCCATCCATCTATGTTTCTATGGAAGCAAAATTAGTCATCACAATTATTGCTTCTATTAAAAGACTAAGCAGAATGTTGGACTTGAAGAGGCCTTAAGACAATCTTTACTTTGTAGATGAGGAAATTGAGGTTAATGGGACTGGAATCTCAATCTGGTGACTCCAAAGCTAGGGCACTTTCTACCATACCACATCTTAGAATGTCCCACGAAAGAAACAAAGACCCAGCCTGCACCTGCAATGACCATCTGGGGCTTCTCCAGAGGCAAGTTTCCCAAAATAAGATGGGAAAATGGCATCTTCCATGAAATATGGCCCACATATTGACGGCATCCACTCATGTCCTGAGCCGTTCCCAGGGATCCCTCTCAGACACTGTCTTGAGCACTGAAACTGGACTGAGATGAAATAATATCTAGAAAACTAGGCTGAATTCATTAATCACGGATTGATATTTTACTCTGCACTTTCAGACTCAAATTCCTCCTATTGAAAAATTATAGGGAAAGGATATGGAAAGCCAACGATGTTCTTCTTTCTGGTTTCTGTTATTTCTAGCTTTACTTTATCCTGTCATCTCCATCTCCTCCCCTTTTTTTCCTTACATGACTTAACCTGCCATTATAAATGACCGACCATAAATTTGCATCTCATAGTCGAATATTTATGATGGCAGAATAAGTTTGGAAAATGAAATATGCAAACAAATCATGCAACTGATCTGAGTGGCATCCATTTAATGATTTTGAAAGGCAAGTGGAAAGCAGAGACCAGGTGGTTTTTTCATATGGCTATTTCTATTGCCAAGTACATTTAAAATTAGATGATCCTATATTCCCCTGACATATAACTGTTGACTAAAGACTCTTTCCAGATTCTTTAGGCAGGTGACCAATAGGAATTAAGTTTTCATTTATCAATCATTCAATAAACTTACTGGGTATTTATCAAACATTCAAGAGACATAAAATAATCAATAAACATACTGTGTCCACTGAGGAACTGGAAGGTATACCAGAGATGCTGCCCTCCAGGAGCTGGCAGAAAATGGCAGAACAAATAGCTTCAGAGGACACAAGAAAACATAAACTCTAACAATCTGTGACTTGGGATCCCTGTGGGTGTGGGGGTAAAGGGAGTGGGATGGTAATTGCCTAAACAAGTATTTCGTTTACTTCAGAGATTTTTAAACAACTTTTTTGTGTGCCTGTCATAGCCCTTGGGCAGCAGTCTAGTGAAGCAATTGATCTCTTCTAGAATAATATTTTTAAATGAGTAAAATAAATACATAGGCTCACAAAGGAAAGCAATTATATTGAAATATTGATTCTGACGCACGTTTCTAAAATGCAGTTTTGACTGAGGCTAAAATGAGCACTGTTTCACCTAAAGCATTCGGCATTCCAAACAGCTGACGTCCAAATAGACCTTTGCAGCACGCTGTGTCTGTGTATTGGGGGTTGCCTCTATCATACAAATACATGCCTTTGGCTGCTACCTAGTGTGGCCATCACTGACCACTGAAGATGTTTTTGTCTTTTTCTGTTGCTGGGAAACAAAGTGTACAAAGTAGAGATACTCATTTTCCTTAGCAGAAAATGGAGAATTTCGGGGTTACGGTTGTCGTTACCATAATTTTTCCCCTCTTACATAGACACAATCCAACACATAGGTATTAACAAATCATTTTCCTTATTATAATGTGGTGGAAGCAGCTCTGGTGTAGCCTGGATTTATACCTGAGCTGGGTGACAGAGGTAGCTTTTGTAACATGAAACTGCTCATGAAATGCTTCAGAATGAATCCTATTTTAGGAAAATATGGGGTGCTCATGCCATTGGGAAAAAGCAACACTGTGGAAGTGCCTTCTAAACGTAGCTTTGACTTTCTGACAACGTTTCATCTTTCACTGCCCAAATAAGGTGCCCCGAAAGCAAGTAAACAAAAACATAAAATCCTCGCAAAATGCTGAGTCACGATAACTTAATCAAAGCATTTCTATTTAAAAAATAGCCAAACCTATAACTATTCAGAAAAAGAACTGAGTAACTAAGTCGAATGCCAAACTATTATTAACCAAAATAGGACAGACTATGATGGACAGGAAGACACATGTTAAATAAGATTATACCAATCGAAAAGGAGACACTCTTGTACAGTTACATTTTTATGCTACTTCATATAATCTAACTACCTATTTATTGAAACAGGTTTTCCGGGGGCAGCTGGGTGGCTAAGTGGATTGAGAGCCAGGTCTAGAGAAAGGGCGTCGGAGGTTCAAATCTAGCCTCAGACACTTCCCAGCTGTGTGACCCTGGACAAGTCACTTGACCTCATTGCCTAGTCCTCTTGAAGCCAATACACAGTATTAACTCCAAGACTAAAGGTGAGGGTTTTATTAAAAAAAAAAACAGATTTTCAAAAATTAGCCATAAAACTAAAAAGCAAAGCAATTTTGCCTGGACTGACTAGAAGAAGATGAGACTAGGATGAAGTAGACATAATTTGATTCAAGACAACCTTTAAGAGGGCCTAAATCTAACTACCAATTTGTGGTTTGAGAGCATATTTTTATCCATTTTCACCTCTTCCTTAATGTTTCTGCTTATCTCTTCTTCCCCTTTGTTCTCTCTGGGTTAGGACCAGATGGTAGTGGTGATAATCATCTGGGCTGGGAGACAGGAAGGTGGGTGGGCCAGAGTAATTCAAAAGCCAGGAGGTGGCAAGGAATTGGAATGTCCAAAGATTATGTAAGACTGTACCTGGAAATTATATAATGTCAACTATGACGGATTTCCTTGGGTTTTACATAAATTAATTGGAGCCTTTTAACATTTTATCGTAAGTACTTGCTGCTCGAAGTACAGAATAACAAGAAGTCTGTTGGGAAATGTGTTTAGAATTGAAAGAAGTAATAAAAAACTAAAGATGGATTTCTGAACTCTAAAGAGGATATCAGAATAATACGTAGCCAAGACTAGGTTTTGCCCTCAGAGATTAGAAGAAGAAAATATATCACTATCTGTCCTCAGGTGAGAAGTTACCAATATCTGAAGGGAAAGGACTGAATGTAGACCAAGTAATCTCTTCCGATCTCCAAATTCTTTATGATTCCAGTATATATTTTATTAAAAGCTTTCATCTGTCATTCGTATCTATCCACTTCATCTCTCTATCTGTTCATCAGCAGCCTATAATCTGTATCGGAGCAGGGGAATGAAGCAAGGTCTGCCCAGACTTGAACATGAGTTCTCCACCATTATCCTGCATGGGCTGCCTCTTACAAGGGCTGGTTGTGTGAGACTAGGCAAGTTTCTTCACTTCTCTGGCCCTAAGTAAATCTCTAAGATTAAAAATAAGGGTTGTTATAGTTGTTCAGTCTTTGGTCACGTCCAACTCCTTGTGACCCTATTTGGGGTTCTCTTGGTAAAGATACTGAAATGGTTTCTCATTTTCATCTGAAGTTCATTTAACAGTGGAGAAAACTGAGGCAAAGAGAGTTAAGTGACTTGTCCAGGAGTATCTGAGACTAGATTTGAACTCAAGAAGATAAATCTTTCTGGCAATCTATCTACTGCGCTAACTTATTGTCATTTCTGAATTTTTATTTTAAAAAAGGCATCCCTTCCTCATATTCAGATTGCTAGGCATTCTGGATTTCACATGGAAAAAGGATAAAAATTCACTGTCCAGTTTTAGTGAAGAATGGCTGCCCCAAAAGTTGGAACTCCATTTTCTTAGCATTTGTTTTGAAGTCTATATGGAGAGAGTTCAGATCTTTGGTGTCTAGGAATATCTGTTTGCATATAGATCTCATGTTAGCTGGATTATTCAGCATTTGAGGGCACAATATGCTGTTAATTATTTGCATTGACAGAAATGGCACCCCCTGTTTAACTAGTAAATAAAGCAATTGTCACTGTTTTCAGGAATTTTGTACTGAGGGAGAGTCTGCCTGAAATGATATTACTACCCACTTAACCATCCAGAAGAACCATTGTTTTAAGGAATCGTTGCTAATTTGTGTCTGCTTCAAAATTCCTCTGATATAAGTGATGTAAAGTTTTTGTTTATTTTTCTTTTGAATCAATGTTATAATGTATAGAACAATGAATCTGGAGTTAGGAAGAGTTTGGACACTTATGACATGATCTTGGGCAACTCATTAGTTATCTCGGTGCCTCAGTGTCCTCATCTAACAAAGGGAAGGAATAGTCTGGAAGATCTCTAAATCTACGACTAGAGGAACACAGAATGTTCGGGAACATTTTAAGACAGCTTTCTAAATCTCATCCATTTATAATTTGCACATATATACTGATTTTAAAGTACCAAATAGGATTTTAAAGTTCATTTTTATAAAAGCAGAGAAGACAAAACACAGCTTGGGAGATACAACTGTTTGTGTTCAAATCATACTCCAAACAGATGGAAATATCATTTCTCCTGGTAACTGCATTTTCCCACACAAAATTAGTGAGATGCACATAAATGCTTCTAAGATTCCTAGCCACAAAGATCCCATGATCCCATAGATCACCACTCCCTTTTACAACTATCTAACATAAAAATTGAGTATTTATTGATTCTTTCAGACTGTCGAATTTTTAAAGAGTTGTATACAAACTTTGACTATTGGGAAACCAAATGACTAAAATCAAAATTATTATAGATAAATACATGATCATATCTCATGTGCACACGTAAAACATACTTACTACTCTGCCTGGGACAATACTAAGCAATCACTCACTAGAACAAGGAACATTTTAGTTCTAACAAGATATTTTGATTAAGGGAATCTTGGAAGATGGCTTCTTCATTCTTGGCTAAGGAATGTGGAAAGTTAAGGTAACCAAGTAACCTTCCTAATAATGTTACTTCTTGTCACTCCTAAGCAATGGAAGGATAGACCAGCCTCTGGCTACAACTAAGCTAGATCAGTGGCATAAGTATCTTCTGATAATCCTGGAACGTGGGCAAAAAAAACAAGTTGATTCTAATGACTTTGAAGGAACAAAGGGCCAATCCAACTACTGGATTAAATGAAAAATCATTAGATCTCATAGCTCTCCCTCTCCCCTACAGGATAGAAATTATACAATCTATTAATGGCTAATATATTGTCTTATGTGGCTTTTGAAAAGACTCTAGAGGAACAAAAAACAAGACATCTAGCAACAAAAAGAAAGTTTGCTATGGCCTAAAGAAAACATGGCCATGATGAACTTTATATAGGACAAATATTTCATTTTCATCAAAGTATATAGATTCTGAATATTGATTTTGAGTGACCACCGGTCTCAAAGACTCATTGCAGAACTAACCAGCAATACGTAGATAAGTGATTGAGAGAACCATGCTGTGCTCTTTTTGGTGTGTTGCGATATTTGAGAGCCAAATCACTGTTATGCTATTAGGGATTCATAATTCGAAGACCTTGTAAATATTTATGTTTGTAATCAGGGTTGTTGATCATGATTAATTGATAACCTCAGGTGTCCCTGTAATTGCAATGCCTTTCTGAGCTCACTGATTTCATCATGAATTTTTCATGTTTATTAGAGGGAGGAAGAAGGCAAGATAAAGAAATTCTGTGAAATACAACATTACAATTAATTTGTCTCCTGTATAAACAGTGTTTTATTCCACTAAAACTAAGTATCTTTTGATGTGTGGTAAGTTAAGGGTCTCATGGGGAGTGAGGAAGTGAAGACAGATGTGATCATTCATGTCAGTCTTTGCTTATAGCTCAAGAAAGCCCCCCAGACCTCAACAGATCTCCAAAGTATTTCTTCCACCTTCTGGTCCACCCTAAACCTTCTGCTCATATTTGGTAAATTCCGTCTAAATATACCGATGAATGACAGATCCATTTCCATTCACTGACAATCTCATCCTGCCCATTTTCAGCCTTTTTCTTCTGACCAGCATGGGACACCATGGGTTGAGTAGGCATGGCAAATAAGGCAGCTACAAGGGGAGACTTGTCAGTGTGATAAGTGTGATTGACTGTGACATGGCTGCCTGTCAGAAACCAAGCTGGGGAATAACTTCTATCGATGCTGTCTCCCAATTCCTGAGATATTGGAGTCTAACGTGACTCCGAAATCTGCACAGCTGTTTCCAGGAGAAAATTTCTCTGAGTAGCTTCATCTTCCCTTAGCAATCACATTTGTGCATCAACCAAGATGTACGAATGGATTCTTCTCTATTTGTCCCCAAGACCCCTGTTGCTTCCCAGAGAAAGCCTCTTACAATCAAACTCTCTTGTCTGTGGAATCTACCACACAAATATTGTGAGATATATGCCTCATCGTGGGGTAACTCTAGGAACTTGGAGCCTGGGTTCTCTTTCTTTGTCTACATGGTTTCCTCATGTATGGGTGTTGTCTGTCCGACTCACAAACAACTTAGAGTAGAATAGTTAAAGGAAGTTTAATTTTTAAAATTGCATAATGGAAATAATTCCATAAAATCACTGCTTTCCTTTCTGCAAACATCCAGAGATTCTATTCAGATTATATCACTTATAAAATGTTTTCTTGATGGGCTTTTGGTTTTATATTATAGTAATTTCTAAATCTATTCCTTCTTTGACTCCTGAATTGAATCCTTTAGGATAAGAGAAAAGAGTTTAAATTAAGTAAAAACAGGGTGATAAAATGAAGTTAACTGACAATGTCAACATTGTGCCCTCAAGGCAGCCAGAAGAAGAAATTATATTACAGTCTCCAGGACTAAATTGACTGTTCAGCAACTCAGAGAAGAACTCACTCTTATAAATCTCATCATTTCCTTGTAGTCATTATGTATATCAATGTCATCCTGTAAAATATATATATATATATATAAATATAAGTAAAATATAAATATATGAAATTATATCATAAAATATCTATACAAAAATAGGACTCATGTCTTATATTTCCTCTAAAAATATAATGTATTTTTACTCATAGTAATTAAGTAACTCACATCAGACTCTACAAGTTGCATCAAAAAATAATTTGTAATATAGGAGCATATTATCCTGGCCTTGCTACATTTCAATTCCATTGTGATTTGTTGCACAGAATAAAACTTAAATTAATCCTAAAAATTGCCACCATTGGCACAGCTGTGCTTCTTAACATGTTATTTCTCTGTTGATTAAATATAAGGGCAATTAAATAATTATTTAAATTAAATTAAAAAATAATAATTAAATAAAAGGGCAAAAGTATGAGACTATACCTGGAGGAAATTTTTCTTAATTCATCATCCAAAATAATTGACATTAGTAAGTAATTAATTTCATGCCCCTCATTTTCTTAATGAAAAGGGAAACTATAAAGAATCCTAAGATGATATTCAAATGCTTGTTCACCTTCACGTTAACTGTATTTTTCTTTTATACTATCTATATCAATCATAATTCAATTTTGCATCTTCTACCATTTCTCCTATGACAGCATCAAATTTCTGTGTGTCCAGAATGGATGGGGAAAGTGAGAAATCCCTCCATTCTCCTTCCAACATGGATCATTTAAAGCACTCCGGATCAATGGGGCTACTTTGTATAGAGCACATGGAACCCAACAGAAAGTGTTTTCAGTAGTTTTCAGTCTGGAGGACATCACCCTGATTTTTAGTAGCACCTTATGAGGTATCACTTCCAAGATTATAAGGGGATTGGGGAAGGGGTGAAGAGATTGGAATATGAAGTATATCAAAATGGCATATAAACAGCTGATGAGGGGGCAGCTGGGTGGATCAGTGGATTGAGAGTCAGACCCAGAGATGGGAGGTTCTGGATTCAAATCTGACCTCAGCCACTTCCTAGCTGGGTGACCCTGGGCAAGTCATTTAACCCCCATTGCCTAGCCCTTATCACTCTTCTGCCTTGGAACCAATACCTAGTATTGATTCCAAGATGGAAGGTAAGTGTTTAAAAAAATAAAAATAAACAACTGATGAAACATTACCTTACAAAGACTATCATCAAACTAATATACCCCACCATCACCAGAAAAATAACAAAATAAATGTTATTTAGACATCACCAGGGATGAAATTGCTGAAATCTTTTTGGAAATTTCAAATGGTATTTGAAAATATCCTAACTGATTTTCTTTATAAGAATGGAAAGGAAAAGAGGAAGGGCAAGAGAAGAAGAGGGACCAGGAGAGGGAGAGGCTAGGAACAGAGGAAATGAACTTAAAGGGGCCAAATTCTTATTAATGATTACAGTCCCAAGTCAAATCAAGGATAATGTAAAATTAAGACAAATGGTCTCAACTCAATTCAGAAATAGAATGAAGTTACAAAATTCTTCATATAATTTTTTTAACCTTTACATTCCACCTTAGAATCAATACTGTATATTGGTTCCAAGGCAGAAGAGTGGTAATGGCTAGGCAATGGGGGTTAAGTGACTTGGTCAGCTAAGAAGTGTCTGAGGCCAGATTTGACTAAGATCTCCCACCTCTAAGCCTGGCCTTCAATCCCTGCCTCTTTTTTGGTAGCATCTCAACAAACTTGGGAAATTGAGCCGACATGAAGATCATGTTAAGGAAATTGGCTTGGGAGAGATGAGAGAGGAGCCCTTTCTAGGGACTATAAAAAAGAAGAAAGAAAACATGAGAAATGAGTGATGAAGGAACATAGAAAAGACCACTACAATAGACTGATGAAACCTGTCAGTTTCAAGTCTTTCCCAGACCAATCTGTGTCTATTCATATACTAAAGTTAATTTCTCAACTCTGAAACCGTATCTGCCATGCCATCTATCAGACTCAATAATCACCAATGACTCCATAATATCTCTGAGATCAAAAAGGAAACCTTTAGTATCCAAGAACTTAATTGTGGGGCCCCACCGTACATTTTTTACACATTACTCACTTTGATGCAGTGGAGAATCCCGTTACTTACCCAAGCCTATTTATACCTTATACACTGAAATGCACCGAACAATCCAATGCTTTGAACTGGCTGAACCTGTGTGTGCAATATACCCCCTTTCACCATCTGATCCTCATCTAATTAGATTTCCTATAAAACCAAAGGCTTCACTTCAATGGAATCCTACCATCCCCAAGCCACCACACCAACACCCCATCATGACACATGTACAGAGCAATACACGCTTTTCCATCTTTCTAAGTGAAATAATTGTCTTCTGGAAATCTGTCCAAAAAAAGCCCAATATATCAGAATTCAAATCGTAAGACACTATCTAGACCTTGACAAACCCCAACAGCTCTACATTCACTCATGAATTTAGTAACTGCCTTGGAGAGAATATCCCAGAGAGAAAACGTGATCTGTAATGAAAGGAAGTGATTTCTCTTTCATTTCTCTTCTTTGTATTGACCTTCTTGTCACCTTATAGTTTAGTGATAAAAATCATAATCAGCTGAATGTGATAATATTTTAAAATGAAAGCATGATTGTGGAGTTCTCCATAAATCTCCAGAAGACCAAATTATGCCCCTTAATATCATTCTCATGATTTTTTTTCTCAGAGTTCAAGACTAATAGATTTGTCAACAGAAAAAGAATCAAAATTAGAATTGAATGGATGGGTGCAGGATGAATTGGACAGGATAACAATCTTTAATTGAACATATTCCTCTTATCGTTTGGAATCCCAGATTTCTATTCTATTATCTTAATCTACAGAAATATAGTCTATCACTAATATTACTTGGAATAGCTTGTTTATGTGTAAAAACGCAATGTTATGGGAAATAGGAGATGAAAAACATCCAAATTTGAATACTATTAAATGGGCTGCACATTTTTATTTTCACCAAATTACTTACATGAAATATCAAAAAAGGACTTGCTCCAAAAAAATGTTTAATGAGTCAATAAGCCATTTTTCCTACTTTGTATATTTCAAAGTCTATGTGACATCAAGTCACTAGGCATTATTCAATACTCAATTTGAGCCGCTGCCCTACTCTGAACACTGGGGATGTAAAAAAGAGCAAAAAGTGGCCCCTGCCCTCAGGGAGCTCATGAGTAGACAGAAAGCTGATAGGGTTCTCACCAGATGCCACAGAGATGAAATCACAAAGGCATTACTCAATCTCCAAGTGCGTTGACTTTATTCCCTTGGTTAATTTGCTCTATTACAGAAATCTAGAAAAAGATCATGTCTCAGTCAACAAAATGTTGGCCTTAAAGTTAAGAAAATATAGATTGAAATCTTCCCTTACATCCATACTGATTCTTTGATCGAAGGCTAGGCATTTAATCTGATGAAGATGATGAAATATCTAGCAACTGCTGTACAAAGTGATAACGAGGGTCAAGTGAGAAAAATGTGTACATACACACAAGGACTGAATTTGTTATTTTTGTTGAATCAGACTCTATGAATCGCTTGGGAGTTGTCTTGGCAAAGATACTCTAATGATTTGCCATTTACTTCTTCAATTCATTTTTAGATGAAGAAACTGAAGCAAACAGGGTTGAATGACTTGTCCAGGGTCATAGTGCTAATGTGGGAACCTAGATTTGAATTCAGAAAGATGAGTCTTCCTGACTCCAGGACTGTGTGTATACATGTAACTATCTAGTTTCCTTACATGCCACATTATGGGCATAAAACAAGAAAAGAGGAAATTCCAGGTTCTGGAGGAGTTTAGTCTATTGAAAGAGAAAATACAAACATGTCAAAGAATATGAAGAAGGGATATAAATATAATACAAGATATGACACAGGTACATGGCTCAGTGGATTGTGAGCCAGATCTGGAGACAGGAGGCTCTGGGTTCCAATCTGTCCTTAAATACTTCTTAGCCATGTGACCCTGGGCAAGTCATTTAACTCCAATGCCTAGCCCTTACCACTTTTTGGGTTTGAACCAAAACACTATATAGATTGTAAGATGGAAAGTACAGCTACAAAAATGATAATAATAAAGCAAGATATTGTGAAGAGTAAAAGCAACTCCATAGTACAGTAAATAGAATGTTAAGACTTCCATCAGGAAAACCAGAGTACAAATTTGGACTCAAATCCTAACTAGCTAGGTGACCTTGGGCATGACCTCTATATGCCTCAATTTCCTCAACTGGAAAATGGGGATAGTCATAACATCTACTTTAAAGGGTGGCTGTGAGGATCAAGTGAGATAACTGTAAAATGCTTAGCATAGCATCAGGCACATAGTAGTTGCTTAATAAATGATTGTCTGCTTCCTTGATTCGTTCTTTTTTCCCTCCCACCCTAAGGAAATTGGAAAGAACTCTGATGCTCGACTGGACTCTTGAAGGATATAAGGGTTGCTGAGTGGCAGAGATGAGATGTTTCTATACATGCACCATGACTTAGTCTGCCTCCAAAATCAACCCAAACAGCAGCATCTCTCTCCTCCCACCCAAGCAGGGAGTATCTGCACTGCAGCAGAATGCCAGAGCGATGTGATATGGGGCGAGCTGCTCTTGTCAGGGCTTCCATCATCTACACATCAATCACCCTCAACTGGTTTAAGAAACCAAAAAAGGTTAAACAAACAACCACATGCCCCCAAATGCTGGGCATGGTTTTCATAATTAACTCCTCAGATGCCCAACAGAAAGAGAATTTCGCAGGAAGAAGTAAAATCCTTCTACTGACAAATTATAGCGAAGATAGACAGAGATCTAACTAGAAGAATTTCCTCTTCCAAAGCAAAAGCTGGACAGAAGCTAGGCAGGGAGCCATATAGTTTTCCTTAACCTTATTATTATTATTATCGTCATTATCACCATATTAATTTCGTTATTTTCAGTTACATGTAGAAACAATTTTTGACACCTGTCTTTGAGATTGAAGACTCCAGAGCTGTTCCCTCCCAACTGCAGAGGCGGTAAATAAGTTCTACCCATAGTCCTTATTTTTCTTATCCTGGGCATCCTTTTCTCAACAACAAATATGCAGGAGGAAGAGGAAGAATAACTTCTAAGGCTGTTGGTCCTGATCACATGTCACATTAAGCAGTTCACTGGATGATTTGGGGGACCAACCAAGATGTCAGAACTCAGTACATTTTCTAGAATTAACAACCAACCATCAGCTCGGCGACTCAGTAGTTCAGAAAATCATTGAGAGAGTATGTCAGAGGCAAAAGAACTTTGGCTCAGGAGCAGCAATATTTTAGACAAGGAAGACAAATGATTTTTCACCAAAAATAGTGTTCTCTGCTCCTATCACAATATATTGTGTGTGTTACCCTGAAGGACTGATGTCAACAGCCTCTCCCCCATAGCCTTTCCTCCATTGAGGCCAAGGGTTTTCCCACCATCTTCCCACCTCTTCACTGTGTCCCCAGAGTCATGAAAACTACTCACAAAGCAGCTTGGGACAACCTCCCTTCAGCTATCCATGGGCAAATCAGACATCAGCAGTGAACTTAAGACCTACCTATGGCAGATCAAGCAACAGATACTTCCTGGGTTTAAAACGATCTAAGGACTAGAGAATATAGGGAATGCCTATAGAAAGAACAAAAGAAAATTATTATTTTGGTTAAGATCCTTGTCTCAGAGCCTCTCAGGGAAACACCAAGGGCTGAAACAAGGTCAAAGAAGATATTCTGGACTTTAGAGGCTTTCGTGTCAGATTGGGCCAGGTGCCTGGTTGCCATAGCAAACGAAAAAATCTAGCCGATGAGCTGACAAGTTCCATCTTGAAGCAGGGGCTGTAAGGTAGCAACGGTCAATAGTCAATTTTCTTTAGATATCTGAATGCTTTACTTTCCAGAATCTGTATCTGCTGGGTCATTAATCTAAGTACTGAGTTTGCTCTGCATTGGGTTTGCAAATGCAGCCAGAAAAAACTGGAATAGCATTAGAAAACGAGCCAAATTGATTGCTCTGGACTTTGAGTCAGGAAAAATTCAATTGCAGTTCTAGCTCCATCGGTTACTAGCTGTGTGACCTTAAGAAAGTTGGTTGACCTCTCAGACACTCAGTGTTCTTATCTGAAAACGAAGGTGATAAAACCTCAGTGGCAGAGACTTTTCAGTAGGGTTATGGGGAGGACCAAATGAGAAAAATCAATGTCTTTACGATAGTCTGAAGACCATAAAGCAACTGTCATTGATCCATAAACTATATCTTAAAATGCTTCTCTCCCATCTTAGAATCAGTACTAATTATTGGTTCAAAGGTACAAGAGTGGGTAAGAACAATAGGGTTAAGTGACTTGCCCAAGATCATTCAGATAGGAAGTGTCTGATGTCATATTTGAACCCAGGACCTCGGACATCTCTGGGTGTTGCTGTCTATCCCCTGAGCCCCGTAGCTGTCCTGTTATCCATAATATATTGTAATACTACAATGGCATGAATAAACATTGCATTGCTATGACAACAAAACACAATGATTACTGATGCAAAATGGAAACATCAAAGGCCCAAATTCACAAGCATATGAAGACAGAAAGATTTATTAAATGAAATAAAAATGCAAAAGCAAAAATCAGATCCAACCCTCAAGGAGCTTTCATTCTAAGAGAGACAGCTCAAATATACCAGAATTGTGAGCAGGGAGAAGCATTTAATTCCTCAAAGAAACATCTATGATGAGTGGAGCTATATGGAAATAGAATGACACACTGCTTAATGACCACATCACTTTCCCCTTCCATCCTTCTTCTATTCCTCTTCCTTCCCCTTCTCCATTCCCAAGATAATAGACTTCTGTCTTACAAATGCCAGTTTAAATCAGCATCTAATTGGATAGAAAGATAAAGGCTAAGAGAGTGAGCTCAGGTACCAAAAAAATGACCTCATTCTTCCTGGCCAGGTGATGTCACCAGATCTAAAAGATTTATTTTCTGCTCACGTGAGCAAATAATTCTGCCTCTGTCAACTCTTAAAGCAGTCCAGGTCAAATGATCTGACAGGTGGGTGAGCTGGCACTCTTGTGTTATATAAAGTTAATCTTTCTGTCTCCCCCAAATAACTCTTTTCCCCTTTCGAACAGTTAATTTGCTCAATAACAGACACAAAAGTCAAACTCTTTCCCTTCAGGGGAACTTACACCATGTATCTTGAAGGGGCAGCTAGTTATTAATGTACTGTGAAGCCAATTACTGGCCGTCTTTCCCATCTAACTGCATTGAAGTAATCACTTGCCAACTTGGAAGCCCCCATTCCTGTTGCAGAGAGCAGCGAGCTTTGGACATCATTGGCGCTCCCATTTCTGTAACTCTCAAAAGGCTCTGAGACAGGTCCAGGGCAAGGGTTAGGACATCCGTTTTTCAGAAGAGGAATCAAAGGTCAGGCATGCCAGGGTCAAAAAGTGAGCAAGTAAAGGAATTGGAGGTCAAGCCGAAGGATGTAACTCGGTTTCCATTCATTGCCCAGAGGAGGCACAGTGAAATCAACACTTCCTTGTGCAATCAGGGGACAGAATGGAAACTGAATGTGTTCTGCCAATATTGGGGGTTGGGAGAAAGCAAAGGGAAACCTCACAACTCTGTTGTCACCCTGACCAAAGGTAGGCGTTTTTCACCCTTAAACAGGTGCCTTTACCAAAACAGCCCAGACTTGGTAACCAGTGTTCTCTGGTGTTGACGCTCTTCAGGTTTCAGATCTGTTGAGGGCAGGAAACTTGGACAACCTAATATGGTGCACCATAGAGAATAATGTGTGCAAAAGAAGGCAAGAGATGACCTTAATGGCTTCATGAGGCTAAATAAAGCATTTCTTTCAAGCCCCTCTGATCCCCATTTTCCCTAGTCTTTCTGCACTGGTTCTCACCTGGAGGTAGAGCTTGAAAATATCCCTGGCACTTATGGATATTGGGTCAGCCCATGATGGCCCCTAACAATCAGCAGCAGCAGGAGTAGCACCAAAGTAGGGGATGTGGAGGTCTTGCCCTTACCCATTTATACAGATTTCAAAACAGATCACAGACTGAATTCTAAAAGGGGCCATAGGCGGAGTCAAGATGGCAGCTTAGCAAGCAGCAAAAGTTCAGACCTTGTGGAAGACCCTTCCTTACCGATACAGACTGAATGCTCCTAGGGCACCGAAATTCAATCTGAACAACAGGACAGAAGTGGGGAACCCTCCTTCTGGACTCAAATCAAAAGGTACGCCCCCCAAAAGCCAAAATCTGAAAATACTCAGGGCTAAAGTGAAGGCAGAGCGAAGGTCCCAGGACCCCTCCCCACAACCCAGAGGGCTGAGCCCCCAGCAGCAGCGGGAACCTCTGAGCGGGCAAAGGTGCTGGTTTGCAGGGTCTACCTTGTGAGCAGCGGGGCATGAGGCTCAGAGCATCTAGCATGGACAGCAGGGAGGAAGCCAGGGAGAAACAGGCAGTGGCTGGGTCCCTCCATCAGGCTCCAGTCTCACCCTTGCCTCGGGCACATCCAGACCAATCCATTTGAACTAATCCCATCAGAATTCCATCAGAACTCCTCAGAGTGAGCAAAGGCAATTGTGGACAGCTGAGAAGCAGCTACAGAGAACTGGAGAGAGCCTGGGCGGCTCAGCCTTCCAGGAGTCTTCAGAGCCTTGGTGCTTCATACCACATACAGTCCAACCCACTTGAACTCAATCCAATCAAAAGCCTCCAGAGGACAGGGAAGCTAACAATCCTCCCCTAGAGACTGTATCAAGAGATCTGACAAAGCTCCAAGAGGGGAGACTGACAGCCCCCAAACCAAAACAAAATAAGAGGAACAAGAGCACAGCCAAGTACGGGGAGCAAAGAAGGGGTAAACTCGAGCAAACAACAGAAAAAGAAGAAAGAAATTACAATAGACAGCTTCTGCACAGGTAATGAGCAAAGAGCGAATGAAACAGAGTGGGAGGACCCACCAAAGGAAAAATCAGAAAGCCCAGCGAATTGGATACAGGCTTTGGAAGAACTCAAAATGCAATTCAAAACACAATTAAGAGAGGCTGAAGACAATTGGGAAAAGAACTTAAAAACTAAGATAAGTCATCTGGAAACAGAAAATAGTGTCTTGAAATCCAAAATCAACCAGCTGGAAAATGAGGCAAAGGAAATGAAAGATGAGGCAAAGCAGATGAAAGATGAGATGAAGAAGATGAAAGATGACCTCCAAAGAAAATCCAACCAAAAGGAAAAGGACAACCAAAAAACTAAGGATGAAATCCAGTCTTTAAGAACCAGAATACAACAACTTGAATCGAGCGACCTCACAAGGCAGCAAGACACTATAAAACAAAAACAAAAGAATGAAAAAATTGAGGAAAATATGAAGCATCTCATTCACAAAACAGCAGATTTAGAAAATCATTCAAGGAGAGACAATTTAAGAATTATTGGCCTACCAGAAGACCATGACAAAAGAAAAAGCCTGGACATTATATTACAGGAAATTATTAAAGAAAACTGCCCCGAAATCCTTGAACAAGAGGAAAAAGGGGAGATTGATAGAATCCACAGATCACCTCCTGTACTTAATCCCCAACTGACAACACCCAGGAATGTTATAGCCAAATTCAAGAACTATCAGACCAAAGAAAAGATATTACAAGCTGCCAAGAAGTCATTCAGATACCAAGGAACCACAGTGAAGATAACTCAGTATCTGGCTGCATCCACACTGAAAAAAAGAAAGGCATGGAATACGATATTCCGGAAAGCAAGGGAACTAGGTCTACAACCAAGAATCAACTACCCAGCAAAACTGACTATATTCTTACAGGGGAAAGTATGGTCATTCAACAAAATAGAAGAATTTCAAGAATTCGCAAAGAAAAGACCAGACCGGAACAGAAAATTTGATGTCCAAGCACAGAACTCAAGAGAACCATCAAAAGGTAATTAAAAAAGAGGGGTAAAAAGAAAAACAAAAAAAAATATTTTAAGAGACTCAATAAGTTAAAATGATATGTATCCCTATAAGAAAAGAGGTCATTGGTAACTCTTAAAAACTGTTGTTATTAGCTGGGAAGCAAAAAGAGGTATACTTAGAGGGAATAGCAATAAACTGTATAGGATGAAAGGACAAGACATAAATAGGTATATAGATATATTCATGCAAAAATACATATGCATGAGTATGCATATATATATATAACTAGAGCTTAAAAATAGGTTAATTTTAAAAGAAATGAGAAAAGCAACAAATAGGGGTAAATTTATATGTCATAAAGAAGCTCATGGTGGGAGGAGGGAGAACATCAATACACTGGAAGGGTAAAGAGGTCAGAGACAGGAAATACTCAACTTTTACATGCTTTGAAGGTGACTCAATGAGGGAAAAACAATCCAATCCATTGGGGGAAGAGAATAGATTTGCACCCTATAGGGGAGTAGAAGGTTAACAAACGGTCTGGTGGGGAGAGAAGCAGTACAAGAGAGGGAGGGAGCGGGGGGTTAATTTTAGAAAGACTACAGGGAAAATAAGGGGGGGATAAATAGGGAGGGGGGTAGAAAGGGAAGTAAAATAAGGATGGGAACAAGGGGCACTGTTCAAAAGCAAACATTGGTGTAGAAGGAAATAGTGAAAGAAGAAAAGGCAGGTAAAGGAGCAGAAATCAAAATGCTGGGAAATACACAGCTAGTAATCATAACTCTGAATGTGAATGGAATGAACTTGCCCATAAAACGCAAGCGAATAGCAGAGTGGATTAGAGTCCAAAACCCTACCATATGCTGTCTACAAGAAACACATATGAGAAAGGTAGATACACAGAGGGTGAAAGTAAGACGGTGGAGCCAAATCTATTGGGCATCAACTGACAAAAAGAAGGCAGGAGTTGCAATCATGATATCTGACAAAGCCAAAGTAAAAATAAATCTAGTTAAAAGAGATAGGGAAGGTAATTACATCCTGATAAAAGGCAGTATAGACAGTGAGGAAATATCTGTACTCAACATGTATGCAACAAATGGCATAGCATCCCAATTTCTAAAGGAAAAACTAGAGGAACTCAAGGACGAAATAGATAGAAAAACTATACTAGTGCGAGACCTGAACCTTCCTCTATCTGAACTAGATAAATCAAACCAAAAAATAAATAAGAAAGAGGTAAGAGAAGTGAATGAAATCTTAGAAAAATAAGTTAGTAGACATGTGGAGAAAAATAAATAGGGACAAAAAGGAATATACCTTCTTTTCTGCAGCACATGGTACATTTACAAAAATTGACCATGTATTAGGGCATAAAAACATTGCAAACGAGCAGCAATAATAAATGCAACTTTCTCAGATCACAATGCAATGAAAATAATAATTAGTAAGGGAACATGGAGAGGTAAATAGAAAATTAATTGGAAATTATTAAACAATAAGATTCTCCAAAACCAGTTAAAGAACAAATCATAGAAACAATAATAACTTCATTGAAGAAAATGAAAATGATGAGACATTCTTTCAAAACCTATGGGATGCAGCCAAAGCAGTACTCAGGGGGAAATGTATATCCTTGAGTTCATATATTAACAAATTAAGAAGGGCAGAGGTCAATGAATTGGGCATGCAAATTAAAAAATTAGAAAGTGAACAAATTAAAAATCCTCAGATGAAGACTAAATTAGAGATCCAAAAACTCAAAAGAGAAATTAATAAAATTGAAAGTCAAAGAACTATTGATTTAATAAATAAGACTAGAAGCTGGTACTTTGAAAAAACAAATAAAATAGACAAAGTACTAGTCAGTCTAATTAAAAAAAGGAAAGAAATAAACCAAATTGACAGTATCCAAGATGAAAAAGGAGACCTCACCTCTAATGAAGAGGAAATTAAGGCAATCATTAAAAACTACTAAGCCCAATTATATGGCAACAAATATGGCAATCTAGGTGATATGGATGAATACTTACAAAAATATAAATTGCCTAGATTAAAAGAGGAAGAAATACATTACCTTAACAACCCCATTTCAGAAAAAGAAATTGAACAAGCCATCAAAGAACTCCCCAAGAAAAAATCCCCAGGTCCCAGATGGATTCACAAATGAATTCTATCAAACATTCAAAGAACAACTAATCCCAATATTAAACAAACTATTTGACAGAATAGGCCAAGAAGGAGTTCTACCAAATTCATTCTACGACACAAACATGGTACTGATCCCAAAGCCAGGCAGGTCAAAATCAGAGAAAGAAAACTATAGACCAATCTCCTTAATGAATATAGACGCAAAAATCCTAAATAAGATACTAGCAAAAAGACTCCAGCAAGTCATCACAAGGGTCATCCACTATTACCAGGCAGGATTCATATCAGGAATGCAAGGATGGTTCAATATTAGGAAAACCATCCAAATAATTGACCATATTAACAAGCAAACTGACAAAAATCACATGATTATCTTAATAGTTGAAGAAAAAGCCTTTGATAAAATACAACACCCATTCCTATTGAAAACACTAGAAACTATAGGAATAGAAGGGCCTTTCCTAAAAATAATAAACAGTATATATCTAAAACAATCAGCAAACATCATCTTCAATGGGGATAAACTAGAAGCCTTTCCAATAAGATCAGGAGTAAAACAAGGATGCCCATTATCACCTCTATTATTTAACATTGTACTAGAAACACTAGCAGTAGCAATTAGAGAAGAAAAAGAAATTGAAGGTATTTAAATTGGCAATGAGGAGACCAAGCTATCACTCTTTGCAGGTGATATGATGGTTTACTTAAGGAATCCTATAGAATCAACCAAAAAGTTACTCGAAATAATCAACAATTTTAGCAAAGTTGCAGGATACAAAATAAACCCGCATAAGTCATCAGCATTTCTATATATCTCTAACCCATTTCAGCAGCAAGAATTAGAGAGTGAAATACCATTCAAAATCACCCTAGACAATATAAAATACTTAGGAATCTATCTGCTGAGACAAACACAGGAACTATATGAACACAACTACAAAACACTTTCCACACAGCTAAAACTAGATCTAAACAATTGGAAAAACATTGATTGCTCATGGGTGGGATGAGCTAACATAAAAAAAAATGACAATCCTACCCAAATTAATTTACTTATTTAGTGCCATACTCATTGAACTACCAAAAAACTTCTTTACTGAATTAGAAAGAAACATAACTGAGCTCATTTGGAAGAACAAAAGATCAAGGATATCCAGGGAAATCATGAAAAAAAATGCAAAGGAAGGAGGACTTGCAGTCCCATATCTCAAACTATACTATAAAGCAGTGGTTATCAAAAACAATTTGGTACTGGCTAAGAGACAGAAAGGAGGATCAGTGGAATAGACTTGGCATAAATGATCTCAGCAAGACAGTTTATGACAA
Organism: Monodelphis domestica; assembly: GCF_027887165.1. NCBI lineage: Eukaryota > Metazoa > Chordata > Mammalia > Didelphimorphia > Didelphidae > Monodelphis > Monodelphis domestica. Next base: position 13,172,294 of record NC_077234.1, on the reverse strand, counting down.
ACCCAAAGATCCCAGCTTTTGGGACAAAAATCCATTATTTGATAAAAACTGCTGGGAAAATTGGAAGACAGTGTGGGAGAGATTAGGTTTGGATCAACACCTCACACCCTACACCAAGATAAATTCAGAATGGGTGAATGACTTGAACATAAAGAAGGAAACTATAAATACATTAGGTGAACACAGAATACTGTACCTGTTAGACCTTTGGGAAGGGAAAGGTTTTAAAACCAAGCAAGACTTAGAAAGAGTCACAAAATGTAAAATAAATAATTTTGACTACATCAAATTAAAAAAGTTTTTGTACAAACAAAACCAATGTAACTAAAATCAGAAGGGTAGCAACCAATTGGGAAACAATCTTCATAAAAACCTCTGACAAAGTTTAATTACTCAAATTTATAAAGAGCTAAATCAATTGTACAAAAAAATCAAGCCATTCTCCAATTGATAAATGGCAAGGGACATGAACAGGCAGTTCTCAGCCAAAGAAATAAAAACTATTAATAAGCACATGAAAAAGTGTTCTACATCTCTTATAATCAGAGAGATGCAAATCAAAACGACTCTGAGGTATCACCTCACACATAGCAGATTGGCTAACATAACAGCTATGGAAAGTAGTGAATGCTGGTGGGGATGTGGCAAAGTAGGGACACTAATTCATTGCTAGTGGAGTTGTGAATTAATCCAACCATTCTGGAGGGCAATTTGGAACTATGAGACTATCTGCCCTTTGATCCAGCCATAGCACTACTGGGCTTGTCCCCAAAAAGAGATAATAAGGAAAAAGACTTGTACAAGAATATTCATAGCTGCACTCTTTGTGGTGGCCAAAAATTGGAAAATGAGGGGATACCCTTCAATTGGGGAATGTCTGAACAAACTGTGGTAGATGTTGGTGATGGAATACTATTGTGCTAAAAGGAATAATGAAGTAGAGGAATTCCATGGAGACTGGAACAACCTCCAGGAAGTGATGCAGAGCGAAGGGAGCAAAACCAGGAAAACATTGTACACAGAGACTGATACATTGTGGTACAATCGAAGGTAATGGACTTCTCCATTTGTGGCAATGCAATGTCCCTGAACAATCTGCAGGGATCTAAAAAACACTATCTACAAGCAGAATATAAACTGTGGGAGTAAAAACACCAATGAAAAGCAACTGCTTGATTACACGGGTGGAGGGGATATGACTGAGTAGAGACTCTAAATGAACACTCTAATGCAAACACCAACAACATGGAAATCGGTTTGAATCAAGAACACATGTGATACCCAGTGGAATTGCGGGTCGGCTGTGCGGGTGGTGGGAGGAAGGGTAGGGAAGAAAAGAAAATGATCTTTGTTTCCAATGAATAATGTTTGGAAATAACCAAATAAAAATTAAAATAAATAAAATAAAAATAAATAAATAAAAGGGGTCATAGAAGTCATGAGTCAAACACTCACATTTTCACTCATTTATTTATTTTTAAACCCTGACCTTCTGTCTTGGAAGAAATACTAAGTATTGGTTCCAAGGCAAAGAGTAGTGAGGGCTACGCAATGGGGAGTAGGGACTTGTCCAGAGTCACACAGCTAGGAAGGGCCGGAGGCCAGATTTGAAGCCAGGACCTCCCATCTCTAGGTTTGGCTCTCAATCCACTTAACCACCTGTCTGCCCCCAGTAATCCAAAGGAAACTCAGTATCAGAGAGATAAATGGCTTTCTCAAGGTCACATAGCTAGGATGTGACTCTAGAAAAATCATTCAATCTCTCTCTGCCTCAGTTAGCTCATTATAAAATAGACAAATCATATGAACTAAGTCCCAGTGTTGTCATGAGGATTAAATGAGATGCTGCTGTAGAGCTTTAAAAACCTTAAAGTACTATAAAACTAATTATAATTCCTAATACAGAGAGAAGAAATTGAATCTGGAGTCCAAGGACCTGTGTTCACATCCTGGCCTTCCCTGTTTGATTTAAGCATGAAAACATTCCAAATGTGAGCCTCTGTCTCCTCATGTATAAAATGAGGGAAGTTGAACTAGCCACCTGCTAGATGGGAGCATTTTGGGGGTCATGCATCTCCCATCTCATCCCATTATAGACTCATGAAACGTATGGACTCCTTTAAAAAAGGTTTTACTAAATGTATGAATTAATATGCATACAATGAGAACAAAAAATGTCTAATGAAATGAAATTTCCTCTCTCTACCCCAAGTCGATGGACAGACTCACAGCTAATGTACCCTCCTCGAAAATCTTTCTTCTAACTCTCAATCTAAGATCCCAAGATGTGATGAGGGAGTTTCAGTTGGGGATTGGAAGGTGAGAGGAGACACAAAGTAAAGCTTCACAGAAAAAAGAGAACCTGAGTTCAGCCAGGACAGAAAATAAGGATTCAGCAGGGCAGAGGGATGAAAGAACAAAGAAAAGCAGATGGGTAAGCTTGCAGGCTAGGGGAAAACACACACACACACACACACACACACACACACACACACACACACACACATCCTCTCCTCTCTAAATAGTCCTAGTAAAAGGCACTCATGATGCTTTCAAATATTAAAAAGATGCATTGCAGAGCTTCGATGTAGCATTTTGATACCTTAGGCAAGGTCTGAATATAGTACCCAGTTGTGTTCAAAATGCAAACTACTATCTAGACACGGATGGCCTAAACAACTTAACAACCATCATAATTCCTAGGTGCCATGGAGAAGGATTTTTCTGGCATTAAGTTTATGGATGCAAAATGACACCAAAGTGCCCCTTGTTGCCGTATCCTGCCCCAAAGGCCACTTCCTGTTTTGCCCACCCCTTCTCATCTCTGTGGCAATAACTATTTTTGTAAAGAACAATCAATGGGATTATTTTTACAGTCTCTGCTTGCTGAAGGGAAATTTGTCAAGAGGAGATACCATCGTCCCAAGGCGCCCTGGATGTCTTCAACATCCCAGTCATTGCCCACTCCCCCAGCCCTTCCAAATTCTAAGAAATGGAGAAAATGACTGTTACTTGGGTGCCTAATATTCCTTATATGTGACAAACTGGCTTTGGACCTATTCCATTGATGATAGGTCTTTTAAAGGGCAGGCTGACTGGCGCATTGGAGCTTCCTACGTAAGTGATGGTTACAATACATTTATGCCCATTCTATAGGACTATTATGGGAAAGGCAACGTGCTATGGTAGAAAGAACCCTAGACTGGAAATCAAGAGAATTCCGAATTAGGCTGTCCTGCTTCTAATTATATGACAGAGGGGGAGTTTCTCTACTTGACTGGGCCTCAGTTTCCTCCTTTGTAAAATGATGATCCTTCCAACCTCACCAATTTTATGACTCTGATGGGCAGCTTAGTGGCTGCAGCTGCTGCTCTGTGTTTACCCCTCCCCTCCTCACTACTTGAAAGGCTTCCATATCTCTGAACAAGAGGGAGCACGCACGGTCATATGTAGGATCTATTTCCCTCCACATTTCTGTTCATGACTATAATTCCCAGGAAGGACATTCTCCTAATTAAAAATACTGTCTGCCTTGCTGTAGCCTGGTGAATTGCCAGCTGTATATCATGGAGAAAAGCAGAGACTATCCTTCCACTCCATATTACAATAAATATCCTAATTCCCAGGGAAATATCTTTGAAAAAGAGGTGAGAATACCCTGTTTTCTGTGTGTGATTACTATTATTAAGAGAATGGGGGAATCTTTTTTTTTTCCAATTATAAATCAGATGTCTAAGAATTATAGTTTCGAGCTTCCATGCTGCAATAAAATTAAATCGGTAAGAGAAAACTTACATTCATTCTTGTGGCTATTCCCTAAAAAGAATATCCTATGTGCCCAAAGCAATATTCACTGTTTCTTGACCTCCCATCCCCCAATGCTAAAAAATGGAAATACAACAAATCTGAAATAGAAGATGGAACAGAATTATTTTCAGTCTCACCTGGCTTTTCAAGCCACTTTCCTGTTTGTATTTTAGTCTTGTTCTAGAGCACACCTGTTCTTCTTAAGGGGCAAAGACAAGCCGAGATATCAAATGAGGCAAATGTAGCTCATAATGCCTGGGCTCCACCTTCTGCTACATAAGGACAGCAGGGACTTGAGTCTACTGTGTCCCTGGGGAGTGGGGGTGGAGGTGGGGAGTGGAGAAAGCACATGACAATAAATGATATTAACCATTTTTATGCGTAGTTTTTATATAGATTTAATATAACGTCATTATATTTTTTCTATAATTATTATAACTTTATTGTAATGATAGATTTATATGTTCTACATATTAGGTTTTATTCGTTGCGGTGAATATTAATTTTTTCTTTATTACAAAAGAAAAAGTGAATTTGAGTCTGCTACACTTAGTCAGCAAAATGGCGGTCTGGTGAGCATCTATTTTAACAAGAAGGAAAACGGGTGATGTAAAGCCCAGAGGAGAGCTAATGCCTTTTCCACAACTGCTGCCCCCTAACCATTGCTGCTCTGAGATGCAGGATTCCAAAGTACATAACTTGTAAGAGAGCCAAGCTGATTTCCATCTTGCACCAATCTGGAGCTCTTACTCGCTTGTTTATGGGGATAGAATTACTCCCCTGAGAAACGATGAGTCACGAAAAGATGCTAGACAGGCTTTTATGGATGTTAAAGAAATCAGCTCAATCTTCCCCTCTCCAGCTCAGTACTATCGTTTGGGGCTATTAATGGTTACACCTGTTCTCACCATTTGACACTGACTGGGGAACAAAAGGGTCCTGGCTCTCCATCGCTGCAGCTTCCCTTGGTGACTCATGTTTGTTTACTTAAAGCTGGGAGCCATGGAACATCGAAAAATCGCTCCTGCACGTTGTGCATTTGTACTCCTCCCTTCCATATTCTGAGTTGAATCCATTGCAATTTGAATACTCAGAGGGTAAACAGGCACTGCCAAAGACGCATTAAATGTATTTGGAAAGGAAACTACAGTTCATCTAGTGGGTAATTACCTCCTATTTGTTAAACTTTAGTATTCCTACTCAAAGATCAGCCGGTGTGAACTCTGATGTTCATTGTGTTATAATTCTAAATCTTGAGAGAAATCCAAAATCACACATTAGACTAATGTAATCACCTGCTTTTAACATCCACCAAAGCTGGCAAGTTACTAAAGGAATGATTGACACTACGGACATCTGACAATGCTTTAAAAAAACAACACGATGATCAATAAAAAATGGAGTTTCTTCCAATTTTTTAAAAATGGAAGTGTGATTTCACTGGCCATTACGAAGAGGAAGTGGATCCTACCAATGATTATGTGTAATTATTCTCTCACAGATAGCCTGTGTTCTCTACATTCTGCCATGCTGAGGTAGAAAAAAATAAAAAATAAATTGTTTTTTAACTAAAGCAATGGGAACATAAAATGATACTGAATATCATCCAGAAAGTAATCATATTAAATGCAAGTAGTAGCAAACTGGAATTTACAACTAGATGAGACTTTAGAAAATATCTCATATCTGATCCATTGGGAAACTGAGGCTTTGTGAGTAGGGCATGAGTAGTTCAAGAGTGCATAAGAAGTAAGTAACAAAGCTGGGATTTAAACCTAGGACCTCTGACTCTCCCCTCCCCCACCAAAAAAGTTGGTAAGCTGCCAACTCAACAAACTCCAGCTAAAGAAATGCAATGCAGGAATTTAAGACAAACTGATAGACAGAAGCCAGACAAAGAATTTTGTAGTTATATTAATAATGGCACACAAATTTAACACTATGCATACCATGATTTACATGAAAAAGATTTAAAAAAAGGAAATTAACTGATTAAATAGCAAATAAGGGACTGGATCATGGGTAGCTAATAGATTGATTGGCATAGATATAATTTTAAGAGAAACTTTAGTGTTAATTCCCTGTTTTTTATAAAGGGCACAATAATTTATTTTTAAAAGAAATGCTATGGATAGGAAGTCAGTGCATTAGAAAATGAGTTTAGCTTCCATTGCCATTATTTTCCAGATCACAATGATAAAAATCATGTATAAGCAGTTGATTTTCGATAATCTGATCTGAAATTTGTCAGAACTGTTTCCTTCTTCCTGAACTGGCACCAACGAGGCTGCCTCACTAGCAAATTCTTCAATGTGCTCAGTGTTGAAAGCACTTTAAATAATCTACTTTCCCCCAATCTTCCTGATCCTGAATCAAATCCAATTTTTACCATGTATTTATTAAGGACAAGGCACTGTGAACTTTTCTTTTCTTTCCTTCCCTCCTCCCTTCCGCCCTCCCTCCATCCCTCTCTTTCTTTCTTTCTTTCTTTCTTTCTTTCTTTCTTTCTTTCTTTCTTTCTTTCTTTCTTTCTTTCTTTCTTTCTTTCTTTCTTTCTTTCTTTCTTTCTTTCTTCCTTCCTTCCTTCCTTCCTTTTCTTCTTTCTCTCTTTCTTTCTCTGTATCTCTTTGTCTCTCTATCTCTGTCTCTCTATATCTATAATTTTACTTCTCCTTCCATTCTTCCTTTCATTCTGAACAGAAAGCTTACAAAATGACAAGTATAGAATGCAGCAGAAACCATAAAGAAGAAAGCAAATGGAAACTGAGCAAGTAGGATAACTGAAGGAGTCAATAACTAAGAACCACTCTGGTGACCTTTGATGACACGTGCTGTGAACAAATAGAGGAGCAAACAACAAAAATCCTGATTCATCAACACTTCACTCGAGCTTCATCACATTGATGGAGCATCCTCCCATCAGGCACATGAAATGCATAATGTACATTATTTTGTTTGATCATCAGAAAGATTCAGAATGTTAGATGCTATCAGCAGACCAATTTTCTTGATAGAAAAACTGAGACTCAGAAAGGATGGGTGATCCTTGAGTCACACTGCTACTGAAATAGTTTGAAAGATAATCTTAGCACTTTTTCGCTGCCTTATAATGATACAAATGCTCAGATTCAGGTGAAGAAGACCACAGTTCGAATCCCACGATGATAATTTACTGGTTGTGGTATGCTGAGCAAGTACCTTAATCTGGGCCTCAAGATACTCCCTAAATATTTATCTTTAAACATACAAATAGCATTCCATTGGCCTGGGGGGGAGGGGCGCCACGGATCTGAAATCACAGAATCTTCCAAAGCATTTGGCCACCAGAAAAACCAAGAAGAGACTTCTAATATCAGATTACTTGCCATAATTCTACTTTCAAAACATTTTTTCTGATGCAGTTATTGCAGTCAATGCTAATTTAAGGTACTAACAACAGAATGACTAAAAATGCTGACATAAAGCCAAACAAAAAACACTTTCTCCTGTGAAACCCTTGGCAAATGGAAAAGTACTTCACCTCAATGAGGACATGGTTCCTTTAACTGTAAAATACAGTTTGGACCTAAATCTGTGTGCCTATTGTTGAGTCCTTTCAGCCATATCCGCCTCATTGTGAACCCATTTGAGGTTTTTACAGCAGGGTACCAGAAGGGTTTTGCCATTTCCCTCTTTGGGTCATTTCACAGATTGAGAAACTGAGGCAGAGAGGATGAAGTCATTTCCTTGGGTTCATGTACCTAGGAAGTATCCAAGACCAGGTTTGAACTCAAGAAGATGAGCCTTCCTGATTCTAAGCACAGTGCTCTATCCACTCTGCCACCTTGTTGTCTCTGGTCTTGTAATTAAAGCCAGTTAAAATGGATGTGACCAAAGGATTTAGAGCTTTCCTAACCAAACAATGTCTTCCTCATAGAACCATTTTAATTCACCCTGAAAACTAAAACAATGGAATCTTTGCAGGTAATCATTTCCTCAGATATTTGTGACAGTGAACAGGGAAACTTCTGAGAAGGTGCTTGACTTGGTTAGTCATTTAACCAGTGGGAATCCAGGACTCTCCTGACTCCAAGCCCATCACACTCCACTATCCACAGGTGCTTCCAGGGAACTAATTGTCATTTCCTTAAAGATCTGAAGAGGAAGAAAATGAATCCCGTCCTTACAATGAAGTCTCTGAGAAATAAAAAAAAAGGGAAGGGAAAGAGGAGCTGCTCCAACTCCCTCCCCATGAATAGAGTCTGGGAAAAGCATTATACAGGAGGATTGGGGAAAGATGGGGGCACAGATGAGTCAGGAACAGCTGGAATAAGGAGGGTCCAAGATTTGGAAGTAAGGACGTCCCATCGAATTTCTGGTGGCTGCTCAAAGGTGGAACTGCATGAGTCCCTCTGACCCAGGAAGCCCGAGGGAGAGTCCCACAAGGGAAGCAGATGCTTGGTTAGCTGAGTCTGGTCCTCATGAATCTGGAAAAGGTTGTTGGGTCACACTGTAGAACCTCATCTGTTGCTTGGGGATCCCTAACTTGAATGGGTAAGATGCTCTGTCCTCTCAAATAATAATGATGTTATTTTAACTTCATTTTTTCTTCCGAGTGACAAGTTCTAAAGCACCTTAGAGATATCTAATAAATAACAAAGAATAATAATGTGGCACAAATATAAAAAATTTGGGAACAGAAAGGAGAAAGAGCCATTGTATCTCTTGATATTTTCATGAATATTTATGACAATAGCAATACGTTCGTATAAAATATATTTACAACATGACACCTGACCAAAAACACAGATACATGTGCAAAACATGCAAAGTAAATAACCAAAGACAGATTCCTAAAGACATCACTATCTCACTACGAGCTGGATAAAAAATGAAATATGTCGGAGGCAATTTCTATCACGAAAACTAATCCCAAAGTGATTTTCTTGATTATGGAGCTAAGGACCAAGAAGTGAGGCTTAAGCATTGTGCCTGGAGCTAATAACAGGAATGCTCCAGATCAATGAATGCTCATTTCAGCAATGCTCTTTGTATGATAAAGGAATAAAGTCAAATACAGACGACAGAATAAAGTTGGGAAACCCATAAATCATCCTTCCTGTTAATCCATAGAATCTGCATGCAAATGTACATCATAACATTTTAATAGCAATGCAGTGACTGACTGCGATTAAGTCATAAATAACTTGAAAAATTTAATCCATTTATCATTAAAGGTTCCCACAGTGCAAACCAACAAGAGAGAACAAAAAAGGAAGAAGACTGTGTAGAGCTCAGTCAGCTGAAGATATTCCAGACTACTTTTTACCAACTGTCGACTTATGAACTTTATTTTCTGACTGCTGGCTCTAGTTTCCCAATGAATGATGCCATCATGACCAATCACGTGGCCAATGATACTGAAACTGAATTATTTAGTCCTGATTTTTCTTTTAAGGAGATGACATCCATCCTAACTCAATATATTTAGCTTAATTTTATTCTGACATTTCTCTATGTGCCCCAAATGGAAAATTAGATGGAGAGATAATTATATTATGATTGTATACAGATAGATAAATATTGTATGTAGTTTACACAATATAATATGTATAGATAATTATAGATAGAATAGAGACAGACAGAGAGAATGTTGTCAACTCGTTTGGTCCATGGGGATGTTTTCTTCCCTCCATCATATACTAAATAATAGAGAGCTTTTCTGAGTATTGATTTTTTTGGTAACATTAGTACTGACATAGCAATATCTTGTTTTTAAGAAAAGAAAATGCATGAAAGTAATCAATATAAAGGAGGAAAAGAAAGATAAAATGGAACTCAGACTCAGGTTAATCAGTTGTGTAAAATATAAATATGGGTTTGATGGCTTACAATGGAGAACATCAGGAGTTTTCCTGCCATTTTATTACAAATGGATTTTATATGGTTTTATCTTCATAATATGCATGGCCTTACTCTGTGTCCTATTACATGCATTTGAGCACACCAAGGGAGACTAAAGATTCAACTTTGGTTAATGTGAACAACTAGGAAAAAAACTTGCTAATTGTTTCACTAATAAATTCCTATTTTTAGGCATTTTGTGGATGACAAAACTATATTCTAAGTGCAGTGAGTTCTTATGACTTCTTAATAATAGTCTTGAAGGGTAGCTAGATGGCTCAGTGGATAGAGAGACTTACCTAGAGATGGTAAGTCCTGGATTCAACTCTGACTTCAGATAGTTCCAAGCTGTATGACCCTGGGCAAGTCATTTAACCCCAATTGCCTATCCTTCACCACTCTTCTGCCTTGGAACTGATATTTAGTATTGATTCCAAGACAGAAAGTAAGTATTGAAAAAACAAAACAAAACAGCAGAATTCTATGACAATGTACCTGGATACCTGTTCCAAAATATAAGATAAACAAATGGTCTAAAAGGGCAAAATGCAGACCCATTATTTTGTATATCTGATATATTTTTAAATATTTTTAAAATAAAGTTTTCATTTGAAAATATGAGGGGAAATAAGGTTGTTAGTTGTGGCCAACTCTTCATACATTCATATTGAGGTTTTCGTTGCAAAGATATGAGAGTGGTTTACCATTTCCTTCTCCAACTCATTTGACATATAAGAAAAGTAAAGTCAATATTATTAAGCCCCGTAAAAATTAGAGACTAGTATTTGAGTTTCAGATTCCAATAAAGAGCTGAGCAATTATTGAAAAACCATTGTGGCATTCTCCCTAAAGCATGAGTCCCTCACCATTTTTGACCAGGAACAACTCATCGGCTGACTTGGGGAAAATATGGCACCTGAGAGGCAAATTAACCTTTACAAATGCCTCTAGATAGTTGTAGAAATGTAAGTATGCTCAATATAATTGAAGAATTTAATTTTAAACACAATTTGACAAAATATACTCTTAGATACATTTTGCCATTAATTCTGTAAGGATGTAGAGAAAACGAGGCTATTTTTAAGTTATCCCATGAGCCTGGAAAAAAGTATTAAAGCCACAGAATCATATTTGGTGAAAGTAGTCAGGAATGACGGATTTTCTTCTAAAGGATCAAAAAGCAAAAATTTCTCCATCACCCATATTTTTCTCTTAGAAATTGTTATTTTTTTCCTATTAAAAAATCAGAAGATGTAATTCAGTTCTGTCTTGCCTTGAGGTTCTTGTCTAGAAAGGTAAATACACCCAATTCTTGTCTCAATGACAGGGTAGATACAATAAACTATTTTCTATGATTCCATTCAGCAATAGAGGGTCACTGTTATTACTGTTGGTCAAGTGCTCTATTCACTCTACCACTTAGCTGCCAGATGAAAAGATGCTGTACCTTGGAGCCTGATGAAATTAGGGACCCTTCATGGAACAGCTACTAGATTTTGGAGATTATCAAACAAAGCAATCAGTGTGTTAGTAAAGTGAACATTTTTATAAAAGCAAACATGGAAGGTATCCCACAGGATCCTTAGACTTCCATAATTTACAAATGAGAATTGAGATGACTGTTATCCTTTAGCAACATCACCTGAGGTCCCAATAATAGGAATTGGGAGAGTATTTATTATATGTCTGAAGAGGGATCACTTCTAATATGTCTTCTGGACTGAAAAATATCCAAGGTGGTCAGTGATAATGATATGAAACATAATAACTATAAAAATAATAATGGCAAAAACTAACACTGATGCAGAATGCTAAATTGGGGAAGTCTTTGAGACATATAATCTCATCTGAGCCCACAAAAAAGCCTCATGATTGAAGATACATATCTCATTATACCCATTTTATAGATTAAGAAATAGAGAGGTTAAGAAGGGCTAAATGACTTTATGATGGTCATTCAGCTAATAAGTATCATGTTTACATGTAGATACTTAAAATTTTGGCAATTATGAGGAAAATAATACATTGAAAGTTAATACTTTCCATTAATGGGAAAAATGGGCATATCTTTCTGCTAATTGCAGCTAGTTAATGCTCAATATTAAGTAAAAAGGGTTAGAAAATTCTGGAGGAAAATGTACAATTAGATCTCAACTTTTCCTGGCTCCTAAATACATATAATTTCTCAGGCCTAAGTGCCTAATGATCAGGAAATGCCTGTATAGGGCCAAAATAATTTAATCATCTTTTTTTCCCCAATAAATACAACACACTTCACTTATAACTTCTATTTTCCTGTTATCCCCATCAGAGGGTCTATAATATTATTATTTCTATATTACAGATGATGCAGAGAAATTAAATAAGTTATTCAAGAAAACAGAACTGATTAATGGTTGAGCAGAGATGGGATCCAGTTTCCTTAGTCTAGAGTTCTTTGCAAAAGATTGATATCTCCCAAGACCGGAGAGTTTTTTTCCAGTTAATCTCGGAAAAAAAAATGAAAAAATCAGGAGGTTAGCTAGCTAAAAGATTATAATGCAGCAGTGTTAAAGTTCTATTTCCTTTTCCAATTAGGTGATAAAAACTGATGGCATATCCATGTAATCACTTGACCAACAAAAGGAAATAGAGTGGATTTATTTGTTGAATTACACTGTGATCGTTTGCATTTTTGTTCAAAAATTATTGTGGACCTATTCAAGCTGTAGGAATTGGGGCACTATTGACAACAAGGTTTAAAAATAGATCAGGTACTCAGGTAAATATAACTCCCTGAGATAATGACATAGTGTAATACTGTGATTTGAGTGGGCTTACGTTCATTGCACAAACAGCATTTACTTGGCTGAAAGATTAGAAAGCACAGACAGGTGTCTCTAAGTATGCCATTACCAACGAGAAATATGACCTTCCCAAATGCAAATTATGGAGGGATCACTCCATGCTGAAATGGGAAGGGAAGAAATAAATGAAGCCAGGATTTTCTTTTTTAAGTTCAAGCTATTTTAAGCTAACAGTATGGAAATTCTTTCAGATTAATTAAAAATATATATTTTTGGCCCCAAAATTTTCCTTCCTTTTCTATTCACTCAAAATGTATTGCAGACATCTCATCATAACCAGGAACACTACTGGCTAGAGCTTGTGAAGTCAAATCAATGCAACAAGGTTTCCTAGCTGTTGTTTGGTGAGGCAACATGGAATAGTGCACTGAGATCCTGCCTCAGACACTATCTAGATTTGGTACCCTCACCATCTTCATGTTCTCATCCATAAGGGAAAGGATGCGACTGAATGGATGGTAAGAGTCCTACCAGCTCCAAATCTAAGAGGAAGCTCTGGAGAGAGCCCTGGACTGGGAATGAGATCTACGTTACAAATGATATGGGACACAATGCAAGTAACCTTTGTTGGCCTCAGTTTCTTCATCTGTAAAATGAATATAATAAAAAATAAATAAATAAAATGGGGATAATAAGAAAAGGTATTTCCCAGAGTTACTATGAGAAGAAAGTGACTTGCAATCCTGAAAGCACCACATAAATGCTAAATATGTTATGTAATTATATATGCATTTTCTTATGTATATATACATAGAGGTATGTAGAAATTTAAATTAATAAAATCACTACTGTGTGGCAAGGTCCTCCATTAAGGGAATGATTGGTAATAACAATTCAGCATCACAGAGGAACTCAGCCTTCCAGATTTCCCGCCCTAAGCCTTTCAGTCCAACCCCTGCCCCACTATGACAATGAGGATGAGTAAATAGTGCTGAGAGCTGATCTAACAGAGTTCCTCTATCACATATTTCCATGACAACAAGCAAAACAAAGACAAGAAAGGAAGACGATTTGGGCTTTGGGCAGGGGAGCGAAATTCAGAAAGTGAAATAAATCCTGCTTGGAGGAAGTGAACATTTCAAACTTATTCTATTGATAAAAGAAACAAATGAAAACAACTCAAATGGATATATTACCATCTTTGTGTATTTACACACATTCCATCTCTAGATAATGATTAGGACTAGTTAACCACTTGATCCAGGAAGGCTACCTGAGACCTGGTTAAGCCACTTGTCAGCCAGATTTGTGAGAGACACAACTTGGCCCAAAAGTTCATCTTGAAGCCAATTTCAACATCAGAGTTTCTTAAATTGGGCTCCATGGATTGATTTCAGTAAAGTCAATGAATTTGAATAGAAAAAAAAACAGCAACATCTTTCTATTCACTGAGATTTAGTATTTCTTTCAATTGTTAGTATAGGGAACAAACATCATTTAGAGATGGCGTCCGAGGGGTACATCAGGATAGCAAAGGGCTCACGATGCACCAAGGTTAAGATTTCTTGTTTTAAAGGAGGACTTCCTAGATAGCTTCACCTTCCACTACTCCAAAAACTGGCACTAAATCACTCTTAAAAATAGTTTGCATATAACTGTGTATGGAACTGAGTTCTTTTAGAATGTAATCTTCTTGAGGGCAGATAGTTTCACTTTTCTTTTTGTATCTCATCTCCCTCCTCTCTTCCCAGCAAAGTGGTTGGCACAAAAAGTCACGTTCATCAATACTTTGTTGGCAGACTGATTCTTAACTCGAATGTTGGCTTTCTATTCAGAAATATAATATGTGTTTATTGAATTAAAATGAACATTGTTTTGAATCAAATCAAACAAGACCCTCCATTTAAGGAGTTTAATGGGAAAACTTGGAGAAAATTGAGATGAGAGGAATAAAACCAATTAAGTTTTATAACATAACAAAACTGGGATACTTTCTTAGAAAATAGATTTAGGAAGTATAAATAAGCATGTTTTTTTTTATTGTTAACATTAAAGTTTGGAGTTAGTTTTTTGGAAGAAATTTCTTTCAATAAGCATTCAAAGAGCCTGAGTTAGCCATCCATCAGAGAGAATCAAGAACTTCCTCAGTGGGGCATATTTTAGCATCAGTTCTCTCTCCTAAAAAACTAGTTTAAACTGGGTCTTTGTTTCTACATATGAAGTCATCCAACATCATTGATAATTCAATGAGTATTCCTCTTTATAGCCTCAGTCACTTTGTCATCCTTAGACATATGTAAGGGATGAAACAGAGATGTTTCTTCATTAACCTGATGGGCTTATAGGTTGGCAAGTTCCGATGGAGACTAATTTTTATCACATGCATAGAGGTGGGTATGATTGACTTGAACAGCTGGTGGTCAGAATCCTACAGTTATGGCACCTAAATGGTGAGGTCCAAAGAGTTCAAGTGACTTGTATATAGTTATCAGTGGGCAGAGTTGAGTTGGGGTTCTCTCAAAATCCTCTGATATTGTGTTGCCTAACTTCTCAGAACTAATTCTTAGTACTAGATTTATAAAAGGATATCTTTGCTGCAAAAATGGAGATTTTCACCCTTTTGCCAATTGAGAAAAGATGTTGAAGAGCAGTATCCAATGAGAGTTGAATGCTCTCTCTCTGTGTCTCTGTCTGTCTGTCTCTGTCTCTGTCTCTCTCTCTTTCTCTCTCTCTGTCTTTCTGTCTCTCTGTCTCTCTGTCTCTCTGTCTCTCTTTCTCTCTATCTCTCTCTCCCCCCTCTCTCTGTCTCTCTCTGTGTCTGTCTTTCTCTCTCTCTCTCTGTCTCTCTGTGTATCTCTCTCTCTGTATCTCTCTCACTTTCTCAACAATAAGGACATTCCTAGACTCAAATCCTAGACCCTGCCAAAGCATGTGGCATGTAAACTTCCTCTCACCCTTGTGGCCCCAGGAGAAGAAAGTCACTTTAGCGATTCATGAACACACTGATTCAATTAGTCCTGAAGCAACAACTAGACGTTCACTTGTCAGTTATGGCATAGAGTACATTCTTTCCTCAGTCTCAATTTCATAGATTCAGTGAACTGGTGTCAGTGGCCCAAAATAGTGGGAAGAGAACCCAATAACACATATCACTCACACAAAAATGGGCTAACATAGAACCATCAATAAAATAGAACATAGAGCATCATTCATTTTTAGGAGGAAGAAAAGAACAATTCAAGTACCTTAGTAGCCAAATATGAAAAGATTTTTACAATATGGTACATCTTTTTGGTTAAAGGATATTGTTTCAATAACTCTAAACCCAACTTAATAGCTGAATTTAAATCATCAACCAAATGGCCAAAATAAATAAAAATCAGCCACATCTTCTGCAAATGACGGCATTAATCTGTGCTCCTCTAACCAACTGAAAGGTGACTCCATGACAACACTGAAATATACATGAAAGTGAGGAATAGTAAGATAATAATTTTTAATCAACCTTCATAAACATTTAATTTCTTGAAAACTATTCTTGATTCTTGTGAAAGTGCTGTTTAAAATAGATTTGTAAAACTTCTTTCTGAAGGTGAACCACAAAGTAATATTCTACTGGTAAAAAAAAAATTACATTTTAACTCCTTGGTCCCAAACACCACATTTTATGGGTACAAAGGGCATTTTAAGCAGTGGGAGTCACCTGGGTAAACAGATTGGGAATATAGTTCAAAATCCTTTCAAAATGTCACTGCTCTCTAAAGAAAGGATAGACCAGAACATTTAAGAATATTAGTTACTATATACAGAGAGCTATTTATTGAGAAAATAAATATGCTACCTGGGATTCTGGGAGTTCAGAATTGAAATATTTTGTTGAAACTGTCTACCCTAGACTCTAAATGATCATCCTAGTGCAAACACCAACAACATGGAAATAGGTTCTGATCAAGGACACATATAAAATTTGGATTTGCACATCGGCTACAGAAAGCAGTGTGGGGGAGGAGAGAGAAAGAGTATGATTCTTGAAACCAAGGAATAATGTTCTCAATTGACTAAATAAATTTTTCAAAATAAATAAATAAATTTTTATTTTCTTTAAAAAAAAAACTGTCTACCCTATTTTTAAAACACGGTTCACTTTCATCTTAACATCAATTCTAAGTATAGGTTCCAAGGCAAAAGAGTAGTGAGGGCTAGGCAATGGTGATTAAGTGACTTGCCCAGGGTCACACAGCTAGGAAGTATTTGAAAGCAGTTTCTAGAATGCAGGATCTCCTTGACTCTCAATCTACTGAACTACCTATCTGGCCCCTGGCTGTACTATATTTTTTAAAAACAATATCTCTAAAATAATTTTCAATTCTCATATATAGTTTCATCAATTAAATAAATTTAATAAGGCAATACATTTTGGATTCCTCAAGGGGGATTGGGAGGATGGAGTCTAACCTGCTTATAGAGTCTTTTCAAGTTGGTTTAAAATATAAATTCACTAACTTACAGGCAACTTCAGTTTCTAATTAAAGTCAAAAAAGTACTGAATTAAAAATGACAAAGGATTACCTCACAGTGACAAGCCCTAAATTCAAATTCAAAATGTTAGTATCTATCAATCAATTACATGTTCTTTAAAGATGTTTAGCAAACAGCATAGAAAATCATTTTAGACATATGATCACATGAAGAAAGTATTTTTTCCAAATATAAGCAGAGGAAATTTGGAGGTTTTGACAAATGGACTCTGCTGCTTTTGATATATTTATTTATCTTTTTTAAAATTTTGCTTATGTTACACGGAGTGAATTTCTTATATTTGCATACTGGCCTAATTTGTTGAATCTGGGGATTTTCTGGAACATGCCAAATTAACAGTATTATCGACTGAAATAAACGGCCTGCCAGATGTCTTATAACTCCACAACAAAAGGCCTCCAGGCTTGGGAAAATTGGGAAGAAACGCGAAGGGAATTGGGTTTAACAACAATATCAGCTCCCACAGAAGAATAACAACAGCCCAGAGAAGTGAGGCAGGAGACAGCAGGCACCCACAGATCCCTAAAAGAAGAGCCAGCCTTTGCAAGAATTCCTGCCTGAGCAGCCAGGTAAGGGAGAAGGCAGCTCAATGTCAAAGAGGAATCTGAAAGAAAAGCTAGGAGAAGGGTGGGAGGAATGGGGGAAGGAGAGTAGAACTGGCTCGATGGAGCACACTTTGAAATAACTTTGTCTAGGAGACCTAAGGAATTAAAGGAGTGCCAGGGAACCTTGTCAAAATGGCAGCCCCAATCCATCCACTTCTCTGATATTTATACTCATGCTTCAAAATATTTATGAAACACCATTACTGTTAAGTGACAAGGGCTGTCTAAAAAACTAGGAACCATCTTCATGAGAATCCTCAGACTAACTGTCCCAAGAATGCTAGATGTTGAGGAAACCTTGGATCAGGGCTGGGTTCTCCCGTATGCAATGTTCCTTCCCTAGACCATAGTCTACATAACATGAGGGTGAATCTCAAGAACCCCCAAAATCTTTACCCCCCTCAAATTAATTTTTCTAAGATGAGCTTTTCCTGGTATCTTGCACAATGAGTTATACTCTAACAGATCTGAGTTCATACATTAAATGAAAATGATGATACTAATTAATGGAATACATGTACAAAGAAATAATAATATTGGAATGCTTGGATTAAAATGCAGTCTCTAAAGTCTCAATAATATGTGATTAAATGTTTTCTAACATTTCTAAAGGGATTTCTAACTCATTTTTTTTCCTAAAATCTATCATGAGGTCTTTTGAACTGTGCAAATTGTGGAGATAAAAAAATAATCAGAAGCACTGACATTGTTCCCTTAAACAGGAGAGGTGAGCATAGGGGTTCACTCTGAGTAAACCACACATTCCAAAAAGAAAAAAATATCGTCTGCTGTCTGGATGACAGAAATAAAACAAATGGGAATGCTCAAGAGGAGAAACTGTCACCTAATTTTTCATCTTCCTGAACTGAAGAGTCGAGTGGAAACTCATTTTAGTCCTTGGAGTATTGTTGAGGAGAAGGAAGGCTGAATTATTGCTATGGCTGACAACAAGCACAACATAATGTGTGATGCCACTAGATCATGAACAAGGTAATTCCTAAATGAATCATCTAACAAGGGCCACGAGTTTTCTTTTCTTATTCATTCTTTCCTCACTTTCAAATTCAATTATATTCCTGTTCATTCAAACCAAAGTACTTCTATTCCTCATTAAAGGAAGAGCTCCATCCATGACACAATGGGATCAAACTAGGGATTTATCTAAACAACTTCTTTTTTTCCTATAAAAAAAAACAGGGAGAAGAGAAGCAAGTTGATGTGAGTGAGTGGTAAGTTCCAGACAGTTTAACTATCCGTGACCTCTCAATGGGGGCAGGGAGAAGAAGGTGTCTTAATGTCACTTAACAGATTATTCACTGCGTAAACAAGTGTTGTGACTCATTAATGGCATGAGGCCAGGTATCCTGAGTGGATGGCCCAATTTGTGTTGCTTATACTCATGTGTCTTCAGTGAACAGCAAAATGATCATGGTGGCTTCAATCCAAATCCATAATCATGCTCATATTGATGAAATCATGCCAAGGAAAAGGGGAAAGAAAATGAGGGAAAAAGAGACAGAGGAAGAGAGACAATGAGAGACAGAGAAAAAGAAAGATGGACAGACAGAGAAAAAGAGAAAAGGAAAAAACGAGAAGAGCAGAAAAGATAACAGAGGACAGGATGGATAAGGAAGGAGAGGAGAGGACAGAACAGAACAGAATCAAAAGTGACTTTCCAATATAGCAAGCCATTTAAAGGAAGAAAAAAAAGGAATCCCGAACATGCTATGATATGACACCTATGTTTTTGATCACATGAAATTAATTGTTAGCACCCCTTAGTACAATCAGGGAATAGAAGACCTTTAACTCATGAGAGATATTTCATGATTAAGGAACCTAGTGTGAAAACCATTCATTTTCACTTAATTGGCAGGTTAGGATCAAAAATCATGAAATTACTTCATCTGATTTCAGTTGTATGAGATTTTCTTACTTAGTTGCTTCAATCATGTCCAATTCTTTGTGACCTTATTTAGGTTTTTGTTGAATGGGCATACATTCCACAAAAAGTATCAAGATGCCCTTAATAGATGGAGAATTTAGTTTTCTATAATATGTTACGGTAGCTGAAGAAAAGTCCTCACCATCAAGCTGACACTGGGTTGCCAAGGTCCTATAGAAGTAACTGAGTTTGTCTTTCGATGACAGGTGATCATCAGAAGGACATTTAGAACCTTTCTGGATTGGTAGGCCTTACCAAAAGTTACACTTCACTGAAACATCCATCAAAATAGTAGTCTTGCCAGGGCTCATCAGGATCAAGAAAAAACAACTTCATTCCAGTTAGTGCAAATGACTTGGTTTTCCTTCTCTTTCTTTCTTTGTTTCATCCTTCCTTCATTTCTCTCTCTATCTCTCTTTCTTTTTTTCTTTCTCTTTCTTTCTTTATCTTCCTTCCTTCTCTTTTTTCTTTCTTTCTTTCTTTCTTTCTTTCTTTCTTTCTTTCTTTCTTCCTTTCTTTCTTTCTCTATCTTCCTTCCCTTCTTCCTTCCCTTCTTTCTTTCTTTCTTTCTTTCTTTCTTTCTTTCTTTCTTTCTTTCTTTCTTCCTTCCTTTCTCTATCTTCCTTCCCTTCTTCCTTCCTTTCTTTCTTTCTTTCTTTCTTTCTTTCTTTCTTTTTTCTTTCTTTCTTTCTTTCTTTCTTTCTTTCTTCCTTCCTTCCTTCCTTCCTTCCTTCCTTCCTTCCTTCCTTCCTTCCTTCCTTCCTTCCTTCCTTCCTTCCTTCCTTCCTTTCTTTCTTTCTTTCTTTCTTTCTTTCTTTCTTTCTTTCTTTCTTTCTTTCTTTCTTTCTTTCTTTCTTTCTTTCTTTCTTTCTTTCTTTCTTTCACTGTATCTCTCTTTGTCTCTCTGTCTTTGTTTCCCTCCTGCTTCCCTTCTAATAATGACATCCTCTACTCCTCTTACTAGGTAGTCTGAATACAGGGATTTGAAAAGGTGAAAGAGAGTTCAAAGAAAGTCATAGCAAAGGCTTAGATGGGAAAAGAACACATCTTTTTTCATCTCCGCAGCCAAATTTAAATTCCACTGTGACACAAAGAACAGAGACGGAATGTAGAAATGATACCAAAGACAAAAATAGAGTGATCCATGAAGAAACCGATCTGGAGCTTCAGTTGGCTCCGGTGGTCAGTACCAAATTCCAAAGAATGTACTGCAGCTATCCATCTCAATAAAGTAAAAGTTAGACATCATTTTAGGGCCTGGGAATAGTCTCCTTTCAGGGCTCTTCATCACTGTGCAAAGACCCTAAAGGAAACTTACCTTTTCATATGTTCTGAGGAAGACTCTTGGTGTTTTCGAAGATGCCTATGCCAAGCAGTCATTCTCTTCTCTCCAATGTCTTAGATGGTGGGAGAGTGTCCACAGTCCACCACCTGCTACTACCACTGAATTGGAGCCTGGGAAGTCTTTAAGGTTTTGACAGGGGGAGTACTGAGCCATAGCCAAAGCTTGGGAAGCCTTAAAAATTGAGCAGGTGTAAAGGGCATCTCAGCTTCCAGCATAGAAACTCAAATAGTGGCAGCAGGGGAAGGAATGATTCCCTTTCTCCAAAAGGCAAGAATATCTTAAGAAAAGATGAAGAAATAAAGGAGGAAGTACCCACCACAAAGACCTGGAAAATGGAAAAGAGCCTTGGAATGTAGGGAAGCTACAATGAATTTTAAAATAAAGGCCCCCAAAACTCAGCTGATGGTAAGAGAATGAAGAACACTGTGAAAATGAGCAATTCTAGAATTCTTTTAAGAGCCCCAAAAGTCGATGACAATCATGGCATATCCATAGTGCTTAGAAGCTTACAAAGCACTTCCATCATAATAACCCTATGAGGTAGGGAGTTCAAGTACTCTTTCCTCAATTTTACAGATGATGAAATTAAGGCACATGGAATTGACTTGCCAAAGGTCAGATAGCTAGTGCTAGGAGGGGACTAAAACCCAGACTTCTGCCAGTTCAACTTATCTTTCCACTACATCAGAGCTCCACTGGCATGTCATTTTGACCCCTGGAATGCTTCTTTGTGAATGAATATGAACAAAGTAACAAGAATTTCTGAACATCAATATTGATAACAGAGATAAGGAACTTTCTTCGTTTTCTTTTTCTCCCTTGGCAAAAGCCAATTAAGGAGAAAAAGGAGAAAGGTGGGGAAAAAACAAGGATAGAGAAATCGAGGAAAGAAATAGTGTGTGGCAAAAGAGATTGTCATCTGAGTTGAAATTCTGCTGAGACACATACAGCACTCTGAAAACATATGCTGCAGAGAGGGACAACCTGGACTTGAAGAAGGATTTTCCTCATTTGGGAAGCCTATATACCATTGAAATGACAAGTTCAGTCTCTATACTATTGATGGATAAATTTTAGTTGGGATTGGGGGGGGGCGGTAGGGAGCAAGAAGAGAAGACTCATTTAATCAGAGAGTTCAGCTTTTTTTTTATTAAGCAAGACTGAAGCTGATGGGAAGGTGAAAAAAAAGCTAAATTAGGAATCCAATGATCTGGATTTAAATGGCAACTCTATCCTTTAATACCATATTGACCTTAGATAAGCCACTGTACAGCTCCTGGCCTCAGTATCCTCACATGTAATATGAAGGAGCTGGGCTAGATGACCTTTGTGATATATTCCAGCTCTAAATCTAGAATCTTCCAAATAAGCTTTACTCAATAAGAATTAAAGTATCTTATAATGTTTCCCAGTTTTATAATATAGGGTATTTAAGGGTAAAAAGGCCAAAGGAAGCAGTAGAGAGGAGTAAAGAGAAAGATGGAGAAGAAAAGACTGCTTGGCAAAGAAAGAAGCACCAAATAAAGGGATGGAGGAACATAGGGAGATAGGTAAAAAGTAGAAGGAAAGAGAGAGAAAGACCATCAACATGTTGGAAGAAACTAGTCACATAAAAGACTCTGCTATCTTGGGAGGTAAGATGTGGTTTAGTGTTTCCTCCTTAGGCTTTCCTCAGAATACTAATTAGTTGGTTACAGAATTTTCCTAGGGAGTTTGATTCCTTTTTATCATTCAAAAATTCATTTGCATACCATAATAATAATGTCACTATATATTTAAAATATTTTCTACTTTGGTCCTGCAGATAAATATTGTCCTTCACATTTCACGGATTTAGATAGAGTTTGCCTCAAAGTCAAGAAGACAAGAATTCAAATCCTGCCTCTGACATTTTTATCCCTAAAATGTAAAATTATGATGGCTAAAAAAATAGTTTTTTTTTTAAGCAAAATCTCCAATGGGTTCCAAAAGACACTGATAACCATCTAAATTCAAAGCAAGTAAAATTAATTTTTATATTATATCATTTAAAGAAAACTATCATTTCAAATGGGGAAAACAATTTGAATTATTCACTCTATAATTTTTTAATTGGAAAAAATGCCCTAGTGATGTGGTACAAGGGAAAGGAGAATTATTCACGAATTCAAATCCTCTTTCAGTTATTTATTATCTCTGGGTGACACTGGGTGTATAAGAGATTTTCTGAGATACTTTTCTCATCTATAAAATGAAAGGGTTGGATGAACTAAACTTCCTATTCTTGGATTTAAGACCTCACAAACTCAAAGGTTTCTTTCCCAATTTTCTTCTAAATTAGATATAAAAATGAAAGGTATTGTAGCTGATTCTTACTTGTATGGTACTTTGGATGAGAAAAGAACTAGCTTTTCAGTATTAGTGAGCTTTTTTATTTTAAACCAAATGCAACTCTAAGTTTGTAACTTTGCTCTCACAAAGGACATTTTAATGAGCAAATTATAATGAGCAACAGAGAGAATATTACTTGGTGATAAAGAAGATGTTAATTACCCAATCACCCAATACACTTGGCATCTGAAATCTCCTCTCTACTAAAAAAAAATGGCTTCCTTCGACTTCCCAAAGAGAGCAATCTGGTACACCCATATGATCAATGCACTCCAATTAAATTAATTCAAAGAAGGTTGACATACATGAAGAAGTACTAAGTGAAAATCACATGACAACAAATACCGTCCTGATTCTTCAACAATTTCCAAAAATCACCCTTAAAAATAGAAACTAAATACTGTACTGTAGGGCAAGTATTTTTGACCAATGACAAGGCCAGCTAATCAATACCTCCTGCCAGCAATACATAGAGGAATTGTCGACATCTAAAGGTTCTCTGGTTGGGGTTTTATTTCGGAGCAATTTATGAGGCCATGGGGAGCAAGAGGTCTCTCTGAATAGCTACTCTGATCAATTGGCATCTTAGTAAAATGACATCAAACTTCTGTTAGACTAGCTTTCAGCCTATGAATCTCAATGGCTACCTCTTGTATCTGCCCACGGACGGGCTAAATATTGGAATGAATTGTCCTTGGTATGACTGGACAGAGTGAAAACATTCATGAATTTCCAGCTCATATACTACATATATAAAGGGATTGTTTCATTCTTTGATTGAGAGCACAGTTCCTGGCACAGAATAAGAGATTATTCAACGCTGGTTGATGACTTGGCCCAAAAGTACTATTTTTTGAATTCTTGCAGAAATCACAGAATGCTAGAGGCAGAAGAGATCTTCTGAGATCATTACCGTACAGATTTGTTAACTAAAGCAGGAGAGCTTAAGAGGGAACATAAAGTAGAGGCAAGGACAAAGGGGTTACAAACAAGAAACTTCAACTCCCAGCTGTTATTCAAAAAATTCAGCAAACTTAGACAAATTGCCTTGCTCCAGGCCCCAAGTTTTGTATCTAAAAGGCGATCCTGAAGATTTCTACTAGATTTAAATCTTTTGAGGCTTCCAACATGGATATTCCATGATTTCGTAAGCATGGAGCAAATTAACCAATAAGACCAAACCAAAAAAAAAAAAATAACCCAATAGCTCCAATTAGTAGTTATATAAGCTATCTGAAAGATGGATAATAAACAGAAATACATTAGTCATTTAAATGAACCATTCAAAAACACCTCATCCATTCACTCTGAGAACTCTTTTTCAGGTCAAAACAACCAACTGTATCCATTGATTCTCTGGAGGGGAGAAGGCCAATTTCCTAGATTTATTCCATTAAAATGACATAATTTATTATATGGGAAAAGAGAAAAACCTCTTTCTATTTTTTGTCACCCAAAGAATTTTCATTATAAGAAACCAAGATAGTTTTCCTTTTCTCTCTGAACCAGATGAATAAAAAAATGGAGAGATGCAACAATCGCTTACAAGTATAACGGGGCACTTAGCATCTTTCATTCCTGGCCTCCGGAAACATTCAGACCATGAGCTACGCAGGATATATCGATTCATGGATTGTTTATTTGCATAGTAGAGGTGGGGACCAATTTACTAAAATTGCCTTTCGTACTCTAAGGCTGGATGTCATGGGTTCTTTTTTGGTACCTTTAGAGCCACCACCTGAGCGTCCTGACCCATCCACATATTATCATACTGACTCCCCAACCATTGGCCTGATTCACTCACCAGCATCCTTTAGCCACCTCCATGCTGGATCTTCAAGATATAAGATACGGCTTCCTCTCGCCAGGGTGCCATGTAAAGGATCCAAAAGGTGCCCCTGAACCCATCTGCTGAGTGGCTGCTGCAGCACCAAGAGTAAAGGGATATGCCAGGTCAGCCACTTTCCCTTGGCCAGCAAAATGAGAAGCAGCAGTAGCAGCAGCAATAGCTGGAGCAGACCGTTGAGACCCACCTCCTTGCAGGATGCTAGCCAAAGCAATCTTGTTTACCTAGAGACACTGTACATGTTCCCTCGTACTATTTCCTAAAATACTCCCAAACAGGTGCTTCCCTTTCCCTGATCATGCTGGAAATCTGCTCCCACGTTAATCTGATAGGTATGTTACTATAAAAATACACTGTTATGATGAAAAGTCTGAGCATGAGTTTCAGTCATTTGAAGGAAAGAGCAAGGAGAACGTCTTTTTTTGTTTTTTTGTTTTTGTTTTTGTTTTCCCCAGCATGCAAGTGGAAAGACCTGTAATTTCCTATTACTGGAAGAAAGAAGAGGCACTTTACAATGAGGCATCTGTGATAACACACCCATTGTTTGTACCACTTTTCTCAGGGTTCTATGACTACTACAGCTGTCTGGCAAAGAAGCACTTGAAAGAATGTTCAATTTTTTGCAATCTTTTTGACGCTCCTGGGAGATAGGTTAGCGGCAAGCATCAGAAACTTTGATCTTACTTGAGGACAGAGACTGGGCAAAGATTCCTTCTCTCCTACATTTTGCTGCCTCTGTCATGTTTTCCATTTAAAACTTCTTTTATCCATGGAGCACTGAATTCATTGGGCAGCTAGAATGTGGCGGGAAAACAGAGGAAAACGTAATGTTTTTTTAAGAAGACATTTTCTTGACTCACGACATGACATCATTTATTTCCCCAAAATGGCAAGCACATTTGTTCCAAAAAGCTCCAGAGAAGATTAAGCCTAAACCAACAAAACGAAAAAAGGGGAATGGAGACAAATAAAGATAATCACTTCTCCATTCAAGAGGTTATTAAGGAAAGAACATAAATACCAAGGAATCTATTGTCTCCCCAGTGGAGCAGTAGAATTGTTCATTAGCAAGAAGGAGAAGGTTAGGCCCACCTACTTTGAGTATAATGTATTTCTACGCAACATTCTTCGCCTTATTCACCTCCCACTTTCAATATTAATTTGCATCATTACCTTGTTCTTCATAGATCTCAGTTTGCTTTGCCGAGGATTGCCTAAATGATGAATGGCTTACATTAATCAGAGTTTAAATCTGCTAAAAGCATTCAAAGAATCTCTCTCTCTCCTTTCTTTTTGGGGGGAGGGATTGGAAATCTGGTTGTAAACAAAGGGGTTGAGGCATGTCTTTGGTCTCCAAGGAAGGATGTGACATCCCATCACCACCCCCTTCCAACTTTGAAAAAAAGAAAACTTGTTGAAGCTTGATTGCATAAAGCAATGCCCAAGGCTACAGCCCTAATGCAATGATTTGTGCAACTCTGCTGACTTGCTTAATGACTGAATAAATGGAAAGTATTATGTGATCCTTAACTTCTGAGTGTTCTGGGCCAATTTCAAAGACTAGGTGATTTCAGAGAAGGTGTCAGGGACTTTCCTCATCTGGGAGTCCACTCTCCCCATGGAATTGCAAGTCCAGACTCCATCCCTATTCCTTTATGATCATTAAATCCAAAAAACATGAAGCAATGTTAGCACTCAGGTTACTTCAACTGTCTGCATCGCCTTCAGTAGTAATTAGATATTCGATTCCTCATCCAGGGGTCTCTGCTGGCCATTCATACTTTAGACCCAAAGGAAGCCCCCAGTAGCCCTGCATTTGGATCTTATTACTACATTTGCTAAGGAAATTCAAGGCAATAGATAGCTGAACATCCTATTTTCAGAAGGCCCATGAAACAAAACAATAGTAGACCATTTAGGATCTCATAAATGCTGTTAATAGAAGACTATGCTGATGTGTACATTTACTATAGAATCAGACATGGGTTTCTTTCAAGTCCTCTAATAATAACAATGATACTAATTCTAACATCAACTTAGAAAGATATTTTTCATAAAAACTTTTTATTATTATTGTCCCCATTTTATTGATGGATAAACAAAGGCTAAGAATAATTAAGTGAATTGCCCTGCCAGGTTTGCAGTCAAATAAGTCTGAAGTGGGATTTGAATTCAGGTTTTTTGTTGAGTCTATACTGTCAACTACATCATCTAGCAATTTTTTTAGGCTTAGAAGGGAGTTCTATATAGCCCAGGAGAACTGCATGATATGCATCTAGATTGAGATACTTGGGGGATGAAGGAATCGATTTAGAGACACTGGTGTCCTCCTACAGACTCTCCCGGTTTTGTTTTGCTTTTTCCAAGTTACCAAAGACAAAAGTAAGTCCATCAAAGACCAGTTTAGCAAAGCTCCAAGTCATCTGGATAATGACAAAATCTCCACACGTCTTCCATGTGGAGTCTAACCTTCTGGAATAATTGTGAGTTTTCTCTAATTTCTCCACAAACCCCGGAAGCCTGGAGGTCCAATAGCTGAATCTAAGTTCATGGCACTAGGAAGAGCTCTCTTATGATCTTGGAATAGCAGTAAGAAACATAGAATATAATTCCCATTAATTTTATGAAAAGAAGAGGATAGACATTGTATTGCAGGAGTTCTGGGTAAAATCACATGCCTGGGATTTGAAGAATGATCAAAGATTTACAGAAGGCTTTATCTCATTTGAAACTCAAAGATAATCTAAAATACAGGTTACTTTTGGTATTATTACTCCAATTAAGCAATAACCAAATTTGCTCAAGGGATACTTGGAGAAGCAGAGATATTGATTGCTTTTTCCATCACCACAAAGCTCATGAGGGAGGTATGATTCAGACAAAGGACAACACTGATTCCAAAGCCAATATCCTATCCATGAGTACCTGCCTTTTCTTCTACCTCTTTACATTTCTTTTATGAAGTTGTTATAATACATGTAAGGGAGGAATTAATGGAGGTGCAATGGAAAAAAAAACCCTCAAGATTCCAGTCAGAGAACAGAAGGGGGATGGGTGCTTCTTCAGTGGAGAGCGGGAGGAAGGAGGCAAACCTCCCAAGCTGGGAAGAAGCTGGATCTCTCTGGGAATCAACAGCTTTCCCTGTGAACTCCTGGACAGCTCTTCCCCACTCTCAACAACAGCACAGAGTCATCTGTGAATACAATAGACAGGGAATTTGAAAGGAAGCTGTCTATAGAGAAATATGCTGTCAAGATCGCCTTCTACATTTCTACCTGACCAGGAGAACATTCAGTTCTCCTGGACTCCTGAATGAAAAGTGAGTTAGCTGAGGAATAGGGATCAACCAGCAGCTGACAGGAAGACGGTTCAAGGTACTCTCAGCACCCAAGAACTTGAGGGGGCAGTCTGCCAGAAGGGAAAAGTTTTAGGGTTTCCTGCTCCACTACTTTCCTTGCCTGATACCCTTAACTCTCCTTCCCTGTGTTAACCCAAATAAATTCTTTACTACTTTAGAATTAGGTCTGGCTGGTTTCTGACACTAGAAAAGGGGACAGAATATTTGGGGAGAATCACATCTCTCCCCAAAAAGGGAAAGTTAGCTCAGGATCTTAGTGATCCAAAATGCCTAACCCGAGGAACAACATCTCTCCTTGAGAGTGGGGTGAGCCCAGGTTTCTAGAAGCAAGTGACAGCAGGTGTCCCTAAGGAGACTAGAAGCAGAAGAATTCATCCTGCCTCAGAACAATAACTGGGACCAAAGGGGAGGCAGTGGGTCATCTTAACAAAGCTAATCTCTCCAGTTCTTGTCTTCCATCTCCCAAAACTATCCTCTGAGGAGACATATTCCCTCAATCAGGGGTACAAGACTTGCTACCTCTCTCCCAGAAAAAGAGAGGGGGAGAATATCTTCACCCTTTCTCCCCATTTCCCTCTCTACTTCCATTGCCCCTGTTCCCCTTCTAATCCTTCTATTATATACACTTGACATAGGAATCAACAGAAAGGCCAACAGACCTGAATTTCCAATCCAAATACAGTAAGAAAAACATATTTTACTTGCTAAAGGATGGAGTAAGGGTGATCACAACCCATTTGCATCCAGTAATCCAAGTTCATAAAAAGAAAAGATTTCATTCCTCTGCCTTTCTCCTATACCTATGGGCTTCTGGTTTTAATAGCATGATGCATCGATAACTGAACAACGTTCTAGCCAACTCATTTTGATAAGAGGACATCATTCCCGGGACACTGTAAAAGCCCTCCCAGTGGAGCCCAAAAGAAGAGCTAGACAATAGCAAGGACTCTCTCTGCCTAAAAGGCATTTTACCAATGATCCTTGAATATAGCCAAGAAGAGCCATTCTAGCTAGGAGAATCTCTATAGATCTAACATTCCTCAATGGGAAAGTCTTCACTGACATGTCCAGTTCATTGTTCTCAAGGTATCTGGCAACTAACTGGCTATGCTCAAGGTTAATGTACAATGTGGAAGGATGGGACAACTGTGTGCCTCAGTGGATAGAGCACTGGACCTGAAGTCAGGAAGTTTCATCTCTCTCAGATTGAATCCAGTCTCAGATACTAACTATGGCATCCTGGACAAGTCACTTATTAAACCTGCTGACCTCAGTTTCCTCATCTGTAACATGGGCAGGAGAAGGAAATGGCAAACTACTTCAGGAACTTTTCTGAGAAAACCCCAGATGAGGAAACAAAGAGTAGAACACAACAGAAACAACTAAATAACAATATGATGGGAAGAGCAGGGACTCTGACTTCAAGGACACCAAATTGGACCACATATATTTGGAAGACCTGTGAGATGTTGGGCAAATCACAACCTCCTTGGACTCAATGACTCAAGACTTGGTCTAGATAGATAAATAGCCTGATAGTTAGATGAACAGATGGTAGGACAAGATGCATAGATAGTAGGAATTACAAGACAGACTTCATGATAGGACTAGATAGATAGATATGATAGGTTGAAATAAGTGGAGAGAGACAGAGAGACAGACAGAAAGGCAGGCAAATACAGTGAGACAAAGACAAAGGAGACAGAGAAGAAGACAGAGAAGGAGAATTAGAGACAGAGAGAAAAAGAGAAAGAGAGAAAGGTATTTATTGGGGGTTCACTATGTGCTCTTTGAGTCAGGCCCAGTGATAAGTGAAGAACATTCAAATGGAAGCAAGCAAGACAGTCCCTGTCCTCTGGAGCCTACATTCTAATAGAAGATGACAACATATCAAAGGATCTGGGAAGGGAAAGGATGTGAGCAAGCAGCCTAATAGAGTGGAGATGACTAGAAAATGAGGTGGAGCTCTAGATCCACAAAAGATAAGGTGAACTGTCACCAATCTGTTGGCTTCTGAAGTTCTTACCAGCCCTATAACTATGATCCTAGTAATTGTTCCCAGTTGTTTGCCTGACTCACACCACATCCGAACTGGTGACCTGAAAGTAAAAGGCCCTAAAGGCTTATTATAAATTGATGAGTCATTCAAGATTCATAACTTGATATTTTCAAATAAAAAACTGAGTGTGAAAGTAACTTGATAAACAATTCTTTCCAAAACAAAAAACATTGGAGGCAATAAATTACTTTCTAGTTGGGGAGAAAATAAAACATTAATATCCAAACAAACTCCAGAGACAAGAGATCTTGGTAATCACTTCTTTAGAAAGTACAAATGAGCTTCTGAAAATGGAATGTCTTCACATTGGAGATCATCTGGGGATACAAAGCTTACTTTAGACACACAACCAAACTGACCATCCTAAAGGCCAGGGACAAGCCAAAACATTCTCATATGGGGCCATTTTGAATCTTTAATGAAACAGAAAGGGTAGCAAATTATAGTCAAGCAAGAGCAAGACTTAAGATTCCTAAAGAAAAGCTGTTTTCTTTTTTATTTTACATTTTAATATTTGGAATTTCTAACAAATCAATTCAAGTTAGTTCATTTTACAAGAAATGCAGTATTTCATATAAGTATATAGATATACAAATGTTAAGTATGTATATATGGATACACATGTATATGTACACATATGTGATAAATAGACTCATTAAATATATGTATACATACATATACATTTATAAACATGTATGCATATATACATATATTAAAATTGTTTTATATACCTATATTTATATTTGTACTTCACAACTTTTTCTCCTATAGCAAAATTATTTGATTGAATGTTGAGAGTTCTTTTCCCTCTTACTCTGAAGGGACAACTTTCATGCATACAACTAGCTGTTTTAAAAGTGTGTACCAGGGAAGAACTATCTCCTGCTCATTAATTCTGTTAGAGATATAATCAGAGTTTCATATGTCTTCATTTTTTTTAACATGGCAAAGTGCAATCAAGAGCGTCCATCTCTGGAACTCCTCAAATATGGCGGGTCAGAGGAAGGAGCACTCTATGTGGAAGTCAACAAACTGAGTTTCTAGTCCAAAAACTCTATGAACCAGAGTAAGTCACTGACCTCCTTCTCTGGCTCTCAGTTTCTCCATCTCCAAAATGAGACATGGGCATTTACAAACAATAAAGTCCTACAGCTCTATATCTCTGATGATGGTCTGTGATGGTGACCAATAGCTGGTATATATGACTTCTGCAATATGGAAAACTTTTCATATAAAAGTGCCTTCCACAAAGGCAGATAAGAAACGTTTCTGCCATTTATAATCTTAGAGAATGACCTGTGACATTCAAGGATTAATGACTGAGCCAAGGTCACACAAAGCCAGTATGGGTCAGAAACAAGACTTGAACTGAGCCGTCTCCCTATGACACCCTTTTGCCTCCTCTAATTCCACATACTATGTGTCAAATCATACAGGGCATATATTTTTAACTTCATAAAAATCCCCAATAACTTCCCCCAGAAAAATAAAATAAAACAAAGACATGAGGGGAAAAGATAAAAAATGTAATTCAATTAGTATTAGCCTGAATAGTTAATTATTTTCCTCTTAAAGATTTCTATAAATTACCAAGAGGAAAAACTATGATATTGTAGAAATACTCATGAAAATTCGAGTGGGAGTGGAGGGGGTGGTGGGGAGGAAGATGTAACACTCTCTGTAGTGCTGAGGAAAATATATGATTCATCATTTTCAATCCCAACATGCTTCACTGTTTCATGGTACATCACACCTACTTCAAGATATTTGAGTCAATAACTTTACTTTTCAATACATAAAAATGGTTGAAGATTTAACTTGTTTTGAGGGAAATGCTTTTCCATTTTCCACATTTTAACAGGTTTGACTCAAGCCAAGCACGTCCATCCTTTATTTTTTCAGCCTCTTCTGAATCCACACTGACAGGCTTCCTCTAGTTTTCTTTCTGTCTCTTCCTTCCATAAACTTTCTATTTTGCTGTTTCATCTGGACAGTCATATTCTGTTTTTAGCCCTGTGCAGTTCGCCCTATTAGCTCATCTCTTTCTTTCCGCACTCACACTTCCAATTCCACATTCCTGTTTTAAATACTTCTTCCTTTTTTTTTTTTTTGGTTTCTTGTCTTCCAGAAGTGACTAATCTTCCTGTTATTCCACTAAGTCAGTTTTTCCCCTGATGTTCTTTGGGGGTTGAGTAACATTGACTTTTCAGCATCTTCTTGAGGAATTTTCCTTCCATCTCATTCATTTCTGTTACTTTTTTTCTATTTTCAGCAATCTAAAAAAGCCTGTGTTTATTTGCAGACTTTTTTGGGTTCAATTCCTGTATTCTTAAGAGAGTACAATCATGCCAAGTCAAAATGCCATGCCTTGTTTCCACTGGAACAATATAAGTGTGCATTTGTTGCCTGACAAATCAAGTTGGGCCTAAAACGTGGGGCTGCTAGATACGTCATGTATAAGAACTCAGCATTCCCATTCCCCGATGAAGAGTTCAGTTATAGATGAAAATAGGTCTTGATTCAGGTCTCCAATTTTATATTATGAAATGCCCTTTCAATTGACCTCTTGGACTATTACACAATTCATATATAGGGACAAACAAAAATTTTTTCAATATAATTATCAACTTTTTCCAAGCATATTCTCTGTTTTCAAATTTTACGTTCAAATCTCTCTTGATATGAACCCAGTGAGCATTTTCAATTTCTTGGACATGGGAGATGAGAAAGACTATAAATAGCTCAAATATTTTTAAGTTGGAAAAATGAAAAGAATGATATTTATTTTTTCTGTAATATGCATCATGAACATGCAAAGCAATGAGATAATCATTTAAATCATCACCCATGTTTCTATAATAACTTTCTAGGGAAGAACTCAAAATTCATTCATATCCATTATCTACCAAAGTATTTTAGAAAAAGGAAAATCATGAAGTAGTTCAGCCACTTACAAATACATGGCAAACTCTAGAGATATTGGGTGGAAGGGTCACTGGAAAGTTATAAAATTCAAAACTTTTCCAAGGAAAAAACAGAAAAATATGAATGTTGAGAATGAGTCTTCACTTGTCAATTTCCTTTTTAAAGATACCCTGTCACCTTTCATGAAAGTAAAATGATTTCAGATTATTAACTTTCACTAAAATAAGACATGATACCAATGAGGGGATCAGGGGCATTTTTAGAAGAGACTGGGTGAGAGGGAGGGCTTCCCTCATTATCCTCTCTTCCTCTTAATTCTTCTAAGGAAAAAAGAACTTCCTCTTTTGCTACAAATTATGCCAGAGATGTATTATTATGCCTTTCTGGTAGTATGCTATGAAGAGTCTTGGATTGGGAGAAAGAGAGCATAATCTTAAATATACAACTGTATGATTTCAGGAAAAGTATTTATCGTTTCTGAACCTCAGTTAGATCTCTTTCAAAATACTATAATTTTATTAGGGAAAAGAAGGGTTTGGGTACGGGGCTGAGGACAGCAGATAGAGATGACATTTTTTAAGTGATATGTGGGAGTAAAATCAAGGCTTGTGAAAAAACAAAATAAAAGGTGTCCATTGTATTAATGCAAAAGATAATAACATACTGGACAAATAATTAATCTGTATCGGTATGACAATTTTTTGTTCATTCAATGTTTTCTCTGAAAGATTGAAATTTTACATGCCATAGAATGATAGATTTTACATGTGGGAGGAACATTAGAAGTCATTTTGTCCAACCTCTTAATTTTATTGATAGGTAAACTGAGGCCAAGAGATGTAGCAGAGGGAAGATGATATCTATATTCATGTATATGAAAGACTATAATTTACAAGAGGAAATATACTTGGTCTTCTTTGCCTCAGAAGGTAGAACTTGGATTTATAGTTTACGAAGGAGATAATTTAGGTTTAATATAAGGAAAAACTTTTTTAACAATAGAGTTGTCCAAAATGTATAGTCTGCCTCAGAAAAGTTTGCTCTCCCTAGAGATTGTCTGGTAAAAGCTGAACAGCTACTTCTCAGACATGCCTTTTCAAGGATAGGATGGTCACTGAAAACCCTTTCCAAACTCGAAAATCCTAGGCAGTTCTGTGATGGAGAGAGACTAGTTGGAGGTCACAGTACAAATAAATAATAGGGTCAGGATGGCAGCTCACATCCTCTGACTCCAAATCAAACATTTTCAACTATACCGTGGAAAGAAATCAGAAGGAAAACATCTAGTGAATTTGTAATATTGGAGGCAAAGATGCTCATCCCATTCTGAGATGGCCTCCTAACCTGGGTGTCACAGGTCAAGTACTAGAAAGAATCTCCTAGTTGAGCAACTAGGATAATCACTCTCCAAATGGAGGAATCTCTTAAAACACCCTGCAGAGATAATCAGCAGCATTGATCTGAACACATCTTTGGACAAGGAAGTCATTATTGTCCTACTAGAATTTGGGGAGAGAAGCTTTTTCCTAATCAATTCTTCTCCCTTTGTTCCTGCCTCTTCTTTAACTGTTTGGATGTCATCACATAGTACTTTATTATATCTGTCAATAAAGCAATGGACAGCTGTATAATCTTAGACATTGATCCTTTCCTGTGTAAATCTAGTCTCCTCAATTTGGAATAAGAACCTTATGACCATACCTAGAATGTACTTCATCCCTATGTCCACCCATGATTCTAAAACAGTCTTTAAAGCTCAGCCCCTATTGCATTTCTTCCCAGAAGCCTTCCCTCATCCCTCTGGATCTCGATTGATGACTTTGCACATAATTTTGTTTTATATCCCTTTAGTAAATTTTTCACTTGTTATTTTTTAATTACTATTATCGATGAAAACTTATTTGTTCTTCCTAGCTGAGGAAAACGGGGATCTGTTTTCTAAATTTACTATTTTCCTAAGCACTTAACAATACCAGGATGGAGTATAGGGGCATACATACATGAGACACTTAATGATGTTGCTAGAATTGAAGGGTACTGAAGTGACAAAAGGGTTGAAGAAACAGTTGCAAGCTAATAATTACAAAACAGAATATTCTCTTTTGGCATGGCCCATGGTGTCAATTCAAGAGTGGCATTCTTTCTTTTCTTTTTACTACTAATAAACCTTCATTAGAAAAGTGACATGATGCAAGGCATATTTTTTTAATTGGCCACCTGAAGTCCTCATGTGCCAACCCTCAGAAATCACTCTCCTCTCTGAATCCTGTTAAAACTAAATTGATCTATTCACAGGACTAAGTCCACACTTTTAATGACTTTATACATAATTTTACACATACTGTGATTAGAGAGTTTTATTCTTGTTGTAGCCCACTCGTGGAATGGAAGCTCCTTGAGGACAATAACTGATTTTTATGTTGTTTTTATATCCTCAGCAGGGAAGGATCCCAATCCCAAGCACCTCATAGGGGCTTTATCACAACTTATTAAAGAGCATTGTTTTAGTTATTTCTTGGCTCTCACTGTTGGCTAAAAATATGGCTTACTTTGGTCCAAGAGTGAATCTCATTAATGATATTTTTCCAAAAGAAAGAATAACCTATTAGAAAAGGGTACACTTTTGAATTGAGTTTCCAGGCATATGTGATGGGGGGGGGGAGATAGTGATAACTGCCCAACAAATGAGTCTGTGTTTTCTGCTACCACCCTAACTGGCAAACACAAATGGACAAAGAAGTTTCAATCGGGTGTGACTGCTTCTTTTCTTCAGATATCTAAAGTCACTATTTCCTAATTTACAGGATTTGGGTGACCATGAAATATAACTCTTAATCTCATAGTAAAACAATGCAGAATGGTACAAAAAAAAATCATGAAGGGCTACTTGGTGGGGATGCTTAAAGGCTTCTGGGATTTTCCCTTCAGTGAGGCTCATTGATCAAAATGATAATAACTATGACTGTGGGCCTGAGGGGAGTTCACCCAGGCAGCAATTTCTCCATGATTATTGCTAAATCCCTCTCTTCCTTGGAAATCCATTTCATCCTTAACAAAGCATGAACATTTTAAAGGAACGCAATAGCCCGGTTTCCTCTACGAGCAGAAGGCTGTTACAAACAGTTAGCAGATATCATTCAGGATGGCTCATTGAGCAGTGATTCTTAGTGCTGAAGTGAGTGGCAGAGACTTTATTACCAGCTCTCTAATTACTGCAGCACAAGACGAGGTTCAATCCTCCCTGAAGATGATCCTATCCAAAGTGGATAACAGTGTTATCCCTACTAGCTACTGACTTATTCATGCCCCTTGTACTAACTATGTGATGAGAGTAGGTGGTATTTTACATAATTGAAAGAGTTTCTTTTCCAGATCTCTTATTAGGCAATTTTTAAAAAATGTGATGGCAAGACTTTAGGTTGTATTTATTTTAGCAACTTCAGAAGCAATTCCATTTAGGGAAACAAAACTCAGATTGCAACCGAATTCAAAATATGCTGAGATTTAAGAAATTAAACCGTGATGAGAAAGGGTGGGGGATGGGGAAATTCCCTACAAAGAGCTCAAGTTCTTCTTGTTTTTCTAGTGGTTATTACTGTGCTCACAATAACAGAAACCATCACTGCAGCTTTTGTCCACCTCCCAAGAGCTTACCTTTCATAACAAACACCAAATGCTAATTAGTATCCCTCTGCCTATTCTCAGTGAAATCCCCCCAAAACACTGTTATCTAGTAGTATTATCTTGTTTTATGATACTCTCAAAAAACAAGGGCTCCTTTCAGTGAAAGGCAGCTGATTCTTCAATAAAATGTCTGAACTGGGCACAGAATAACTAACCTGGTCTAATAGATGTGAACCATGTCACTGGGACCTTCGCCTTGTTGTTCTGTCATGTGGCATTGAGGGTTCACTGCCATCAATCAGTTTCACATGGGCTGCCCTCAGAATCTAATTCACACACACTATAGTGCGAAAAAGACGTCAGTGCTTCAGAGGCATAATGTCAGAAAGGCCAGCATGGTGTCAGAGGAGTTTAACTAAACTGGCCGGATCTTAAAAGCAGAGTGTTATTGAGACACTGAAGTTATGAGCTGGGGTTAACTCTGGCCCCGGACACAGAGCAGCTATGTGATTATAGGCAAGCCCCTTAACTTTGCAACATCCTGAGACGAGCCTCAAAGACAAAGATGATTTTTTGCATGTGATATCTTGCTATTTCATTATAATTTTTGAACAGTTCCTTCTGTCTACCCGATGACATATCTCTTCTAACAAAAGAAAATGAGGGGCCAGCTGCGTGGCTCAGTGGATTGAAAGCCAGGCCTAGAGACAGGATGTCCTGAATTCAAATCTTGCCTCAGACATTTCCCAACTGTGTGACCCTGGGCAAGTCACTTGACGCCCATCGTCTAGCCCTTACCACTCTTCTGCCTTGGAACCAATACTTAGTATTGACTCCAAGACAGAAGGTAGGGGTTTAAAAAAAAAAAACAAAAACACACGTATGTGCTGCCCTGGACTATCAGATTGAGGAAATAAATTACAGTGCAAATACTATACCAGTGTTCAGTTAGCTAGGAATTAGTGAGATTTAGTGGTCAATCAATAGAGTGGGAAGCAAGGGACTTTTGACACTACCTTTCTGCATGACTTTGGGTAAGCCACTTCTGTCTAGGTATCAGAATCCTACTCTGTAAATTCCAACTCTGCAAGAACTAGAAAAGGACTTAGAAATTAGTGCAACACCCTCAGATTAGAGCTGAGGAAACTGAGGCACAGAAAGAGGTTAAGTGTCTTTCCCAGGAGAAAATAATTATTAAATGTCCAAGGCAGGACTAGAACCCAGGCCTTTATGACTCCAAGTGCAATAGTCTGGTAGCTAAACTCTGTTCCTATGCAGCCAATGGAGCCAGACAATTTCTTAGCCCTTCAGGCTCAGTGATCATGAGTCTAGCAGTTCACCATATTTTTCATAACATTTTCAGAGTTCTGCAATCTCTTAATATTCTTTTGGACCAGCTAAAAGATGTCAATGTTTTGACAGCCCTTGTTGAAAGGGAGAGCAGATATCTGTGCATCTACATCAGATGGTTTAGTGCTTTTCCTAAACCAACTAGAGAAAAACAATAAAAGACTATCAAAGAAAGAGAGCTAGAGATAATGAGTTAAAGCCTGGTTTTATGTAGACTGATCATGAAATTCAGTCAGGCCATTCCATCAAATACTCATAATTAATTAGGTTAAAAAAGAAGTAGAACCTATTACACCATAGACTCCTATAATTTTGTTATTAAAAAATAGATCTTAATGGGTAAATTAAAGGAGATTTAAAGGATCTCAGAGATGATCAGGACCATTTCTCTTACCTTTCATTGAAGAAAATATGTCTCAAAATTAAAACAACAATGAGTGATTTTACGATAATTTCATTGGACATCCTTAGGCTTGAGTTTCTTTGGAGGGCATTGAATAGGAAGATCTCTGATCTTCCATATCCTGGTGACTAAGACTATAATTCAAGAAAATGCTACTGGCTAACCCGGAAACCGATGAAAATTTCCATCTCTTAAAAACATGAACAAGAGTCCCCTTGGACTCCATTAAAATTAAAAAAAAAAAACCTCTTACTTTCCTATAATGTTGGTTCCAAAGCAGAAGAGCAGAAATGAGAAAACAATCTTATTACCATCACTCAATAGAAGAAATAGAATTAGACATATAAATCACAAAAAAATCACAATTGGAAGATGCTTTAGATATAATCTAGTATAATCGTTATATGAACAGGAATCTTCCTACTCTACAATATGTCTAAAAAACTGATTTATTTGAACTTAACTTTATTTCTTATTTATTTTATTTCATCTAAACTTCCAATGAAAGAGTTGCATATCACCAGAAACAATTAGTACTTGTGGAAAATTTCAAATTTTAGTAAGTTTTCCTTCTACCAGGCAAATTTCTGCCTCCCTGTGATTGCAACCTCCAGATTTCTAAATTGTCCTGTGAAGCCAACCAAGAATACATGTGATAAAATGAAGTTCTTGCAACACGTAAAGGCAAGAAACACACTTCCTTGACCCTAAGCATGCTAGATGATAAATCTAGCACTATCCATAGCTCCATCCTAGTTTAACTCCTGAAAATGTTTTTCAATTTGATGATGTCTTTCCCAAAACATGACACTTGAAATTCAAAAAATGCATATATGTATATTTGAATGGATGGGGAGAGATCAAAGCATCTGTGACCACTCCCATGTGAATGCAGCCTAAAATCATGTCTATTTTATAAATAATAAGGAAAATGGATGTCATTTTTAAGGATTTTAAAGGCCATCCACACATTATCTAGACTTAGCTGCTATATCTGACTATTAATGTCTATTGAGTTCACAGTCCACTAAACCCAGAGAGCTTTACTATCACCGTATGTCCTTCAAATTGTAGTTGTGCAAGGGCTGCTTTTAAGTGTAGGCTTCAACATTATTTCCTGTAAATGTTACCTTATTAAGTCCATCCTTTGAGTGTCTCACTAGGATGATGTTCAAAGAATGTCTCATTTCAAACATTCAATATAGATGCTGCTCTCATAGTTATGACTGGCCCAAGAGTAAGTCATTGCTTAAAAAAAAAAGAATTACAGACTATTCGTCCAAAGATCTGTGTAATGATGGTAAGCCAGTGGCCAAGGTCATCACACACTCTAAGCACTGGTTCAGGAAAAGAATAGGACCTGGTGAGCAGGGGATCCTTTCAAGCCAGTTAGAATAGACTGATGAAAACCACCAAGTGATTTTTCTTTGGTCAATCAACCAATCCCTTTTCATTCAGATTAGACTTCAAAGCACGTGTTAAAATAAAAATAACTTTTAGTTGCTCTCTGAGAAATCAGAATAAGATCACTTTCTGGGCTATCCTTGGTATCCGTTGTAATGAAAATAAGACAGAGCCTGAGAAAAAGACATCTAAAACAACGTTGCATGGAGATCCAAATGAAAGCCAGTAACCCTTGCAGAATTTCTTGCCATCTGAGGACTTTCCACATAATGGGGAGATACATGAGAATCTTGTTATAGAAGTTTACCTTTGAAGCTGGCACATCCTTTAAGAATTACTACAACTAGCCATTTCCTCCACTGAATGACTTGTTTTTGTATAAGAGAGAACCTAAGAAGACAATGTTTTTCTGCTAATACTGAGAGTGACCTCCTTAGAAGCCCTTTCCTTTGTACTGGTAACAGTCTGGAAAATTGCTTGACTCAGGCACACAGGCATCAAATACTGCAGCAAAGGTTGATTGCTAATCTTTCCTGTTTATGATAACATTAGAACCTGTTCCTGACCTCCCCAAGGAAATGTACTTCATGCTGCTGGGATGGTTTCATGGATCAATGTTTATAAATAAAAGTTTACAGGACAAAGGACAGTTCTGATGCCACTGCAGAAGATCAATTCCAAAAGTGTAGCATTTTCCTACAAGGAGTTTCCTATACCTGACCTTTAGAATTCAAAAACTAAAAGATGTAACTCGGAATTAATAAGGAAACACAGCTACTTCTTTTTCTATGTTGTGTATGATAAAAAAAACTTATTTGGAAAAAATTTATAATAAATATTTTATGAGGACAAAATTAGTTAAAATATGTAAAGGGTCCATCCAAATCCTCAAATGTAAGATGTTTTCATGTCATCCCATATCAGTCTGATAACTGGAGATTGGTCCACTACTATTACATGCAATCTTTTGATTAATCTTATTTTAAATAATTAATTTTAAAAAGTAAAATATCAAATCTGCCTCATTCAGTAGTTGTGTTTTAAGAGCTAAGCATTCCCAAGCCAATTTAATTGACAAACTAAAATATAACTCGGCATATTCTGGTCTTATACAACAGCTGGTTTCCTATAATTATGAGGCAAAGTGGAGATGTCAACAAAATAGAAGAAATGCAATAGATGGAAAAGAGCCATCTTGTTATTAATGAGCAGGAAGTTGTATCTTTAAAGTGTAAAATGTACAGAAAAACAATTTTTGCTTAAGGGGTCCTATGGGAAATGAAGGAATGAAGAAAGTGGTTCCATCGCATCTATGCATATTAATAAGAAATTACTAAGCTGATGAAAGAGTTGTTTATTTTTCTGGTAGCACTGTGAATAATTCACTCAAAGTTAGTTATATATGAGGGTCTATGATCCAGGAAGCTTCCTAGATGATGCTATCATAACCCAGGAAAAGAGGTGAATATCAAATGAACAACCACGATGAATAGATGAATATGCCCTAGCAATCAGGAAATTTAAACCAAAAAAAAATTCCTCCTTTGCAATATGGACTAGAACCTTCCAAATCACTCCATTACATTCTCAATAGGACGTTAGGAGTGGCCCTGTATAAACTGTAGACCCAATAAATATTATTGAATCGCTGGTGGAAAACAAAGGAGATTTTTCTGTGACTACCTTAA
Organism: Monodelphis domestica; assembly: GCF_027887165.1. Classification (NCBI taxonomy): domain Eukaryota; kingdom Metazoa; phylum Chordata; class Mammalia; order Didelphimorphia; family Didelphidae; genus Monodelphis; species Monodelphis domestica. Next base: position 13,130,357 of record NC_077234.1, on the reverse strand, counting down.
TAATGAAAAGTTCTAAAAGAAGGGAATCTCTAGCAAACCACTGCCATTCCTGCTTTCTCTCATCTGTCCTTTGACTTAAACACTGAGCTGCCACATTTTCAAATTGGAATATTCCCACCAACTTTCCCTCTAATGGCTGCCATTCCATCGATCCATCTACCCAGCCTGTCCTGCCATTTTTCAGTCTTGTCATTTTTCTGTCATTATTGCCAACCATCATCCCGTTTCCAGAGCTACTTTGGCCAAAACTTGTGTATCTCAGGACACAGCACGAGTCAAACTTAATCTACCCAACTAGGAAATTTCATCCTGGTCCAGAAGCATCTTTGTTTGTAACTGTATAAGTGAAACTCTATATAGCAGTCTACTATACCTATAGATATTTTCCTTCCTGTGCTATCATCATGGGAGTATCTCACGATGCTCCATGTATTATTCTGGGAACAGTAATCAAATAAACAATGATATTGATTTTGAAAAGGAAATGCTTAAATGACTACTCTCCAGGTCCACTCATTATTCCTATGTATCATCAAAATTAAACACCTTCTCTGGTCACGGTTTACCTACATTTGTTTATCCTTCATGTCAGTGACAAAAAGTAGGAATCATTTCATTTAAAGAAAAAATTTATCCTCCAAGCATAGAAGTTTCAAAAGGCCTTAATATGTTCTTAATCTCTGTTTTTAATATAAAGAAGGAGTCCTAAAATGAATGGTGCTTAATTAAGTCACCACAGCCATGGATCATACTTTCATTACCAAGGTACCAAAGTGAAAAAGGCTTTGAGAGAAAAAATATTCAGCTTTATTTGATTTTATATGAATTTAATTCATTAAACATTTATTAAGTTCCTACTGTATACTAGACACATATTTATTAGGGATATGGAGACTAAAATGGATGTCTATCAAAAAATTAGAAATAGATAAAATTTCTGGATTATTGGATTTTTTTAAACAAATAGACTTTAAAAAATAAGTACCCTAGTATCACTAAAAGGAATTTTCTCTACTTAAGTTTTGTCAACATGTTGGAATAATCATAAAACTTTTATGATGCATGTAATTTACATTTTAAGCAACAACATTTCAACACTTTCACTTTACCACCATCATCTAATAAAATTTTATTCTGATTTATCATTCTGATTTTCTTTAAAGCACTGATATTATCACTATTGGCTAGAAAACTTTCCTTTAACTTAAAGTTATTTGTTTAACTCCCACTGTGGAGCTGATGAGAAATAAAAACTTTTCCATGGGTGGGAGCCAGGAAGACTGATGAAACACATGGTACCATTCATTAGGAGGACCTTTATACCACTAGCTCACTCTAAATATATATTTTTTTCATAGAATGTATGGATTGCTCAAAATTGTGGGAAAATGTTACCAGTTTAAAGGAAAGGCATCAATCATCTGCTCCAAAAAACACAACAAGTTCCTATTCATTAATTTTGCAAAGAGTTTAAAGAAAAGGAGAAAATAAATCTCTTTAATTCTTTAATTCCAACTTGTTACTTTCCCTCTTTTTAAATTTCACACCGTCTTCCTCTTTGAGAGCTATCTTGTTATTTTTACACATGTCTAATAACAGACAGGAAAGTAAATTGGACAACTTCAACAAGACAGGGCTTCTCAAAGAAGGGACGTTCTTCCTGATTGCCTACAGACAAGCTGAACAGGTTTCCATGCTTGGATTTTTCTGTATGAAGATGGCAAAAATCCCAGGTTCTACTCTACTGCTGCCTAAATAACAACTAAATACTTCTATCTAGGATGGACTGTCTGTATTTCTCTTGGCTGCTACCTAAAAGACAGAGAAAAATTTTACAGAACCTCGCTTCTCTGGGGTTCTTCACACCGACTCCTCTCTCTAATTACTCTGCAATACGACAAAAGATGGACATAACTAACTCAATTAAAAGGGCAAGAAGCTCAATCTATATGAACACTTGGAGCCTGCTTAATGATAAAATGATATAGCTCAGTTCTTTAAGACATATCCGATCAATACCCAGCATAAGAGAAGAGGCAATAATCAATGGCATGAACAAGAGGGAGAAAGCAGAGCTCAATTGTATCAGTGTTAGTCTGAGTGGCACCATAGATCACATTCTGAGTGCCATTAGCAAACCAAAAAGGATCTCAAAGAGAAAACAGAGAACTCAGAGAGCACAGTAAAATCAGAAATCTCTTCCTTTCCCGACTGTCTCTCTCAGTCTCTCTGTCTCTGTCTCTCTCTATTTCTCTCTCTCTCTCCCTCCCTCCCTCCCTCTCTCTCTCTCTCTCTCTCTGTCTCTGTCTCTCTGTCTCTCTGTCTCTCTGTGTCTCTCTCTGTATCTCTCTGTCTCTCTCTCTGTCTCTCTCTCTCTGTCTCTGTCTCTCTCTGTCTCTCTCTCTGTCTCTCTCTCTCTCCCCACCCCCAACCTGTGGGAGAAAACACTCCATTATTCTTTTTTCTAACAGCAGTGCATTTTCCAAAGCAGGAAGAAGACAAAGTCTTTGACCTGACCCTGAGAAAGAGACAACAGTGAGGAATCAGGCTGGGATTGTGCTTGAGCATTTCTGAGGGTAGTCAGAGAAATCTATCAGTCAGAAAGAAAAGCAATGGCAGCTAAAACATTAAGAAAAAATGGGAGAAAAACAAAGGTTACATATTTAGGAAGTAACTAGAGAAGAGACAGAGGAACATGGAAAGTCATGGACTTGGATGCTTGGTTAGGTTACTAAAGAAATATAAGACATTTTTTTAGTAAATATAAAAGCTCACACTCAAAACAAAAGATAATTAGAGAAGAAGAAATTCTTTTCAAATGAAAAACAGTCATCTGACACACAAGAATAAAGGCAATCACAAGAAAATGTTTTATATTTGACTGTCAACAAGGAAGGAGCTTTGCAGCATATGAATATTATGGTTCTGAAACATTTTTTTTTAAAAAGCTTTAACTTTTTTCTTAGTATCACACCTAAGACAGAGTGACAAGGGCTAGGCAATCTGGTGAAGTGACTTGCCCAAGGTCACATAGCTAAGAAGGGTGTGAAGTTAGGTTTGAACCCTGGTTTCCTGACTCCAGGCCTGGTAATCTATCTATTGGCTAAATAACTGCCCCACAAACATTTTTGAACCCTTACCTTCCACCTTATAATCAATACTGTGTATTGATTCCAAGACAGAAGAGTGGTAAGGGTTAGGCAGTGGGATATAAGTGACATACTCAGGGACACACAGGTAGGAAGTATCTGAGGACAGATTTGAACCCAGGACTTCCTATCTCCAGTCCTGCCACTCAATGCTTTGAGCTACCTTAACTACTCTCTGAAAACCATTTTAAATCTTTCATAAGACTTTAAAATATAAGAAGTGAAATAATAGGCATGAAGACTAGCATAAAATTTAGAACTCAATTTTGTATTGAAATTTTTAAATGGATGTTTAAGTTAAAGCCACATTTGCCTTCATGGGAAATGAAATGTGTAAAATGGTTTCTCAGGTAAGGCAAGTGGCATAAATACAAAAATAATTCAAGAAATACAATTACATAGCTTAAAAACGTATGGGGGACATGCCAATAGCTCTTTTCCTTTCAAAAATACGAGTTAAGGAAATGTCTGGATTCATCTGCTATCATAAAAATGGCTAGAAACGTTTGTCTTGGTGTTTTCCCTCCGATTTGTAAGCCTCAGCAACGGCAATATGATGCAGAAGATGGAGAGGAACCCGTGTTTGGGTTCTCATCTCAAGGAGGCTAAGCAGCTGGGAGAGGAGAACAGGAGCTGCTTTGCATTCTCATTTAGCCATCTTGGCTCTTTGTCAGACCCAATGCAAATTGGCAAGAGCTGATCTGCATGATGTAGTGAGAGATTTTATCAGTCTGAGCATCTATGCCCAATGCATGTCCACTTCAAAGGAAATTTGTCCCCAGCTCCTAGCTGGCACAAGCTGAGGCTGGTAACTTCAAAGGCTGGGAGTAATGAGGAATTGTCTTCATTCCCCAGCCAGACTGAATTATGGCACGTTGGATGGCAGTTAGCTCTCAAACAGGCTGGCAGTGTCCAGCTTTCCCTAATGTCAAAGCTATCTGCACCAACTGTCCCAGGAAATATCTCAGGCTACGCAATGAGTGTGAAATGGACAATTCGAGGGAAGGGGGGGAACATGGTAAAATGTCAACAAATATTCTTAACTTCCTGCCGACATCTGAAAAGTGTGAGCTAAAAGGAGGCCCTCCTTTCTTTTGATTAGGTTTAATTGATGCTATATGTATATTGTCTGTCCATAATTGATTTATATTATCGTCTCCATTGTAGCGGGAGGGCGAGAAAAGAAGGGGCCATGGTGGCCTTTCCCAAGGGGCCTGGTGCATAGTAACATCCAATGTGGGCTTCCTTATATCAAAGAAAATTCTGGGAATCTTATTGTCATTAAAACGTTGAAATTTCCTATGTGGAGTCAAGGAAGAGAGAGAAGGATGGTAGATTGGGTAAAAACCTGACCCCAAAGTCAATAAACTGCTTGAAAAAGGGGGGATTGTTTGATTATCCCCAGAGCAAATAGGAGTGCTTAGCACATAAGGCACTTAACACATTTTTATTGATTGACTGATCGATTGATTTAAGGAATAAAATCTCAGTTCAGATTTCACCAGTAGTTAACATATTGTGGGTCAATGACCCCAGGTAAGTCACTTATATTCTGAGAACTCCGAGATAGAAAAGTATGCAGAAGCAGGTACTAAACAGAATTGTGAAAGGAAGATTCATACTCCAGGAACTCCCTACACAACTAAAGCCAGAGATATGATAGGAAAAAGAAAGAGAGAGAGAGAGAGAGAGAGAGAGAGAGAGAGAGAGAGAGAGAGAGAGAGAGAGAGAGAGAGAGAGAGAAAGAGAGAAAGAGAGAAAGAGAGAAAGAGAGAAAGAGAGAAAGAGAGAAAGAGAGAAAGAGAGAAAGAGAGAAAGAGAGAAAGAGAGAAAGAAAGAAAGAAAGAAAGAAAGAAAGAAAGAAAGAAAGAAAGAAAGAAAGAAAGAAAGAAAGAAAGAAAGAAAGAAAGAAAGAAAGGAGGGAAGGAAGAAAGAAAGAAAAAAGAAAATAAAGGAGGGAAGGAAGAGAAAAAGAAGATGAAGAAACTTGATTCCAATTTCACAATTTTCTGGATAAAAATTCAGCTTTAACAAATCTTTCTTTTCATGAAGGGAGAAAAAAACCCAATATAAACAGAAACTTCTAACCATATAAAGGAATAAACTAACCTCATAACAGATATCTTTTTAAGGCCATAAGTTCTCCTCTTTATTACTTTCCCTATAACAACCCCTCCAATTCCCTCCACCCAGGTGCTGCTTTCCTTAGTATCTATTTGATTTAAAGGTAAAACCATAATAAATTGAAAACAATTATACTGAGAGTAGCTGGGTAGTATAGTTAGAGTATTAAGTCAAGAAACAGAAAAGATTTGAGTTCAAATCCAGCTGCAAATACTAAAAAAAAAAAATGAGACCTGGGCAATATCATTTAACCTCCCCATATCTAGGTTTCCTAAACCCTAAAATGAAGATAATAATAGTGCCTACTTCTCAGGATTGTATTTAGGATGAGATGTAATAACATTTATGGAAAAAACTAAATTAATGATATTTTTATCTGTATTGATCAAGAAACTACCTTTGTCTAATTCCAATGGGCAATTTCTTTAGCTACCGGAATGCTTGGGAAATGATGAAATTGCATGTTTTACATTCAAATTATTTAGAGTGCTGTGTAAACACAGCTAACATGATGCCAAGTTGATTAAGATTTGAAATCCGCCTTAGAATTTCACAATGAGAGCACCATTCATCCCATTTCTCTCATATGAAAGAAAATAAAATTTAGAAATTATTCACTAACAATTAAATGTTAACGAAAATGCAAAGCCTTGTCTCCAGAGATAGATACTCAGAGCTTATGATTGCAGTTAAATGTTTTTATGCTGTATCCCTTAGTCATAAGCAGATGAACAAACTATTCATCAAGGAGGCGTTGAAGGATAACTCATTTCTGCAAAATATGTGAAAATAGCAAAATTCAGTATTTGGTCTAGACAGTCAGAAAACACCCAAAAGACTGAAGAATCCAGACAGTCGAACAGAATTCATCATTCCTCCTGCAAAGAGCAGCCTCCTGCTGAGAGTGAACCTCTAGCTAGGTCCCAGCAAGTATCTTTAAGCAAGATGAACAACATGCAGAATCAACTGAGTCGAAAGAAACAAAACTCAATGAAGATATTAAAAATGTGTATTGATTCAGACAGCTTGACTATATTCATGAAATCAAACAAAAATATGGATCTACCTAAGTGTTAACCAAACAGAATTATCTGGATCAATCAACTAATCAATCAGCACTTACTAAGCATCAACTGTGCTAGATATTTGGGATACAAAGAAAATCAATGGGGGAAAATTGTGTCTTCAAAGAGCTTACATTCAAGAGGGGATGAAAATGTGTTCACAAATAAGCACATAGAAGACAGAAAACAAGGAAGGAGATTTTAGAAGGAGACATTAACTACTAGCTGGAATGTGAAAGGATGTGTAGAAGATATGGCTTAATGGAGTTTTAAAGAAATCTAGAGATTTGGAGAGGATGTGCTGAGAAATGATTACTTTCTAGGAATGTGTAAAAGCATGGAGATTGGAAGTTAGAGTGGTGCAATATATGGCGATTTTAGCTGGAGAGTAAAGTGCATGAAGGGGAATAAGGGTTATTCAGATTGCAAAGGTACACTGGCTCCAGGTTGTGAAGAATTTTAAAGGTCAAAGAGAAGAATTTCTATGTGATGCTAGAAGCAATAGAGAACAAAAGAAAAAGGGAATCAACCATTTTCATAGACCATGGACTCCTTGTTATCCTCATGAAAATGAAGAAATTCTAATGGTTAAAGCAACAAACTTGGAGTCAAAAAAACATGAGTTCAAATCTTTCCTAGGACTCTTATCTCAGACTCTAGACAAGTCACTTAATATCTCTTTGCCTTAGTTTCCTTATCTGTAAATTAGGGATAATGATAGCATCTGACTTCCAAAGTAGTTCTGAGAAAAGCCAATCGTCAACAAATGTTTGTTAAGTATTTATTATGTTCCTGGCACTGTAATGTTTGATAAATAATAAAATGAGATAAATTCATAAAGTGTTTTTACAAACCTTTAAATGCTATATACATGACCCAGTTATTATGAATTTGTTCTTGTTTGGATAATATTTAAAGCATAAAATAAAAAGTATTACCAAGGAAACCAATTATACTGAAATATAATTACACACATATGTGGATATATTTATTTAACTTCATAGAAAGGTTAAAATAACTTTATCTAACTTGATCTGACAGATGAATGATATAGTCAGATTTGTACATTAGCAATAGTAGTAAAAATAACAATAAATAATAATAGCAATATTTATATGGTGCTTCGACTGTACCAGGCACTGTGCCAAGCCCTTTACAATCATTATCTCATTTAATGCTTTCAACAACCTTAAGAGGGTAGTTGTGTGGACAAAAGACTGAACAGAAAAGAACCTGGAGGATGGGAGACCAATTAGGAGGCAATTGGAATAGAACAGATAAGTGGTAATGAGGAATTCTAAGAGCCCACTTGGTACCTGGCTCTTTATTCTAAAGAGGTCAATGATTCCAGTTTCCTAACATAACTTTTTCCCTTTACCAAGAAACATAATCTGAAATAGCCAACATAAGAATACCACCTGAGATGGCATATAAAACATACACTGAAAGTAGAATCACAAGGAAATTCATTGTTAAATATTCAGTGATATCCAGGAGCAAGCAAGAATTTCCTCATGGCAACCCCTCCCGTATTATATGTTGTTAAATCCAGGTTTTCAGTTTCTAGGTTTATCATCCCATTTCAATGACTCAAAGTCATGAGGAGAGAGATGACAATTTCAGTTGGTCAATGAATGTTTATTAAGTGCTGACAATGAACCAGAATCTGACCATAAAAAGGAATGGCGACCACCAGTACTGGAGGTAAAGAACCAGATCTACTGGTATGTCTGTGTGTGTGTATGTGTGTATAATTTTATAAATATATATAATTTTATATGTAAATATATACACAAATACATTAGTATATAATAAATACTCAAAAGGAAATATGACAAAAGTTAAATTAATCTAATCTCAACTTTTTCCTTGTTTGTCTTTCTCCTTGGAATAAAAGATCGTTATTTTCTCATAGAATATTTTTAAGAAGAGAGATTATATTAAAAAGATGATGATTAGTTAGCTTTATATTCTCCTCAGAAGGGAGCAAAGGGGCAAAAGAGAAATAATGGGAAAAGTAATGCAATTCTGGAATTGGCAACCACTGGAAAACAATAAAAGTCCATGATCAAGATACTAACAGTCATGATAATCAGCTTCAAATGGCCCTGGTAGGCTTGAGGCTGAATAAGAAAAACAATTGCCCTCTCCTTTAGCATTCTAAATCTTTGATGTCCTGGTTCTCCAAGGGTACTCTGCATACTTCTTACTAGCTTCTTGTGAATGCTGAGAAGTTAAAAGGAGGAAATAATTTTTTTTCAGTGAGTTTCTATATGTTGAGAAGCAGAAAAGACAACATTGTATTGTCAATGCTAGGAGAAGAGGGCTCCACTTGCAGTCCAGAGTGTTTGGGGATGAGACACTCACTTGCCACACAATGTGACAGACACTTCCCTGAACTCCCTTTCATTAAACCTATTAGCAAACAGGGATAATAATACTTCTGCTAATTAAAAGGGATAATCTATATGAAGAAATTTATAACATTAAAGAGCTGCTATACATTATTTATCTACCAGTATTTTGGCATTGGTTCTAGGCACTTAGTGGGCACTTCATGAACCCTGATGGATTGATTGATTGATTGATTGATTGATTCTAACTAGTTTTGGTGAAGGCAAAAGAAGTCTGGGTTTGGAATCATGGGGAGAAGATGCTATGGCATGGGTGGAAAGCCATGGGGGTGGCCCCGTTCACCTCAATGGTTATTGAATTCACAGAATTGAAAGTTAGAAGAGCCCTCAGTCACCATATAGTCTAATCTAAACATGAAAGTTATCCCTATTATGACACAACAGACAAGCAGGAGTCCAGCTTCTGTCTAAATGCCACTTACTCTGTAAATGGAGGAGTTTAGAATAGATGGCTTCTAAGGTTTTCCCAGCTCGAAATTGATGACCCCATGATCTCACTAAGTTAAACAACATGCTCTATGAATGCAATGGCTGAATCAGCAAAGAGCTTAAAGAGCTCATGATTGGAATCAAACGGACCATTCAGCTGTACATGTAGATCCAAACACAATTAAATTTGCCTGTTTCTTTAGAAGAGTATTTTCTACCACACTGAATCCAACTTCCTAAACGAAATACTGACTGTTGGAGCATTAATGTAAGGATGGCCTTAGGAAACTGACAAGACACCGAACTCATAAATCACGTTATTTTGAGCAATATTGCTTCAGTTCTCCAAGTCTCAATTTCCTCATCTGTAAAATACATGGGTTAGATTGAAGAACTCACATCCTTCCAATCCTGTATGCTCTCAGTTTCTAAATACTTAAAGCTAGGAAAATTCAGAATCACCTTTTATATGATGAAGTTAATATTGAAGTTACATTAAATTCCAAACTGGGAATATTTGAAAGTGAATCAAGAAATTGATAACCACATATTCTAAAATGAGATACATTCTTAAACATTATTTAAAAATTCTTTAAGGAAACATCTATTATGAATTGATCTTAGGGCTTAAATGGAAAGTAATCTGGTAAATAGATTTATGAGACCTAAGGGATATCAGCTAACACAAGGAGCAGCATAGAGGCAGAAACACATGAAGGGAGATGTATCTTTTGCAATCATTTATTATATTTTAAATTTGTTACTCAATACATTTTAACAGGGAAAAATTATTTGGGAAAATTGAATTTTTCATATGTTTAAAATATACTCAATATCAGTTACATAAAATGTAGAATTTAAAACATAACATAATATAATTGAGATATCCTGAAAGATATTATTATAATCAAAGTGGATCTTTTTGAAAAATAGCTTGTAGTTCCTATAAATCATGTCATTATTTTTACCTATCACAAATTTTTCATTTATAAAAGAAGAAAAAATTATAATTAAACATTGAAATGCATTTTAACTAAAGAATAAAAGTATTTTAGCTAAGTGAATGCAACGAGAAGATTATTTCTGGAAAGCATTTTTAAGAATCTTTTTCTCTAAAAATGCACAGAATGCATAAATGAATGGGGTAATGATATGTCATTGTAAGATAATTTAATGATTAGTTATTCAAATATTTCCATCATTTATATACAGTATATAGTGACCTTCACAGTCCTTACGGCACCATTTTTTAAAACTTATAGAAGGTATAGAAAGTATCATAACACTAACTAGCTATTCCATCTTAGACAAAATAATCATTTGGTAAGATCTATTTTTAGATTTCAAGTGTATCAAATTCCACGAACTTCCCTCATTTTAAAATCTAAGGGGCTTTCCATGTTCAAAATTTTTTAATCTTATATATGAATATAAAAATGATAATTATTCTATGATTAGCCTGAATATAAACAATATCTAGAATTATAAGAGAAAGATAGTGTTAGAAAAGGAAATATTATTTCTGTGTGTGAGAGAGAGACAGAGAGACAGAGAGAGAGGGAAAGAGAGAGGGAGAAAGAGAGAGAGAGAAAGAGAGAGAGAGAGAGAGAGATCAATCCACTCCTGTCTTTGTCTTAGTATCCTAAAGTTTTCCCTTCTATCTAAGCCTACTTAAAGAGTTTTTGCATCTATCCTATTAAATCAGTTCATTCCATATTTTTGCTTCTTCTTGAATCCCAAAGAAGTTGGAACTTCAACGTGATGACTCTAATTGAGATCTCCTTTTTCATCCTCTGTTGCCCTCCTCCAGATTATGCAGTAGATAGTTGAAGCTGTTAACTAAGGCAAACAATCAATAAGAAAACATAATGAATTATGACTAATTGAGGGGCAGGTCGAGCAGAACTCTTGGAAAGTTATATTATGGAGGACTTTTACAATAAATATAATTGCATTACTTTAAGTAATTACAGTAATTCTAATGGAGTGTCGCTAAGCAGTAGTCCTGCTGCTTTAATGACTACATTAACCTCATTTCTAATTAGCATATTGTAAATGTTTGTATATCTCTAAACGTTGCAAAAATGATTCATAACAGTGTTCTCTCAAGGTTGGACAACTCTCTCATCTTGTTTGCATAAGACATTTACTTAGCAAACTCTTTCTCCATAGATCTTAAAAAGGTAAACTTTGTCACAAATTCAGTCAACTGGAATTACCAAATGCAAAATTTGTATTATTGCAAAATGATGCATTAATAATTAATTCTAGTAGGTATGACTATTGACAAGGAAACGACCATCTTTTAATATCACTTTTAATCATAATGTAATTCAAAAGAAGGAGGATGCCATGAAAATGAAGCTAAGGGAGCTAAGGGAAGTATTTAGGAAGTGCCAGGCATGGTGCTACCCTAATCAGGACTTACACACTAGGAAAGAGAGGAATCTTTTCTACACTATCATCTTCTGATTTGAATCCACCCAATGATGGGGATCTCCTTTCATCATCATGACAATAAGGATATCTTACAATCATTTTTCAAGTTTCCCAGAATGCTTGTCTAAACACACAGGCTTGTGTACCTTGCCTAACAACAAAAATTCAAAAACCGCTCTTTAGAGTTTACCAAGTATTTCCCTCACAGCTACTTAGTGATCCTACAATTAGAGATGTGCTCCAAGTGAAAAGAAAGTATAGCCATTAAACTTTGCAGCACATTCAGTTCTTCACTCTGCAATCAGTAGGTGATTAAATGTTTGTTGAATTAAATCAAAAGCAGGAAACTGAAATGAATACTGATGATTTCCCACACTCAGGGTCATAGATGGGCATCTGACCCCAAATTCCACTGTGTCCAGGCAGGTCATTTAATTAAGATGGCATATAAATGGGGGGGGGGGGATTAAGGGAAATGTTATTTGGTACAACGTTCTTCAAAAAATGGTGATATCTCCCTGGTTATTAAAATCTACCAATTCACCCACTGTATGAACTAGGGAGAGGCAAAATAAATCTAATCTGTTTTTAGCTCCATTTGCATTTTCATCATGGCTATCATTGATAGCTCCCATCTAAATCTTTTCCTCTGAATGGAGAACTCCAGTTGCTTGAATCATTTTTCCTTAGTAATGGGTCTCACATCTGATGTTCTCTTTGTCATCCTCCCCTAGATACACTCCAATATTTGAGTACAAACTATTCCAAAAATGGACAGTCTACAATAGAGGGCACTTGTCCAGATGGCACAGGGACAGTGTAGAGGTTGGTGGCATTTGTCTTACTTACTCTTACTCACTCACTAACTTATTTACTTTTACTTACATTTCATTCACATTCTGAAGGATCTCCATAGCTCATTAGACCATACTGTCCTCAACAGCAATGGAACTTTTAGGTATCTGTTCTATTTTTTTCCAAAGAAAAGCTCTTGAGCAGTTATCTGCACTTCCATAGGCACAGCCATGATAGGAAAATGAAAGTCAAAAACTAATTAATTCCAAACTTATTCATGGGTGCTGTGGCCTCTGTGGAGAACATTGGGAAGAACCCAGGCCACTGTAGTACCTAAGCAAAGACGGGTCACTGCCTGTACCTCAGGAGGGAACTCAGAGCAGTTAAACTCCAATTCCTTCTGAACATGGGGAAGGTGGCCCGGGATCTCTTTCCTACTCAATTCCTTCATATCTGAATTAATTCATGCCTTTTCCAATGTAAAAGATAGCCAATAAAATAAGACATTTGGATCAACTCTCAAAGTTTTTTGCCTTCCTACTAGTCCTAACTGCAGAAGGGAGAGAAAATGAGGGGAAATAGGCACCAGAGAAACATTTTATATATTCTAAGCATTTTTTTTTATCATAAAAGAAAGCTTAATTTATTCTGGCCTTAGTTTTTCCAATACTATTCCTATACATTTAAGTCCCTCTTTTATATCCTTCTTAGATTCTTAGACTTTCAACATGACCCTTAATATTATTCTTCACATAACGACTGATAATCCTCTTTTATTCTGAGCTAAGTCACCTTGGTTTCTCCCTCTCCCACTTCTACCATTTTCTGCAGCATTAGAATAACCTGAAAACATAATTCCAGAGTTTTACCCAAGAAATGTACAACTCGATGAAACCATTTAATGCTTTATCATCATCATAATAATATATAATAGTTTGCAAGGTGCTTTTTAAAATATTATTAATCATTAGCTACTGGAACATATACATTCTTATTTCATTTTTTAAATATCTGCTTATTTCTGAATGAAGCTTAGAGTTTATTCTGTTCCTAGTGTTTCTTTTCTTCCTTATTCTGAATTCTGAAATAACATGGCCACTTCCTCCCTTGGAAACAACCGATCACTTTCACTTCTCTCACAAGTGCTCACTAGTTGATGGGAAGTGAGTCCAAAGAGAGAATTTCCCCAATCGCTCCCTTAATAGACCCAGCTATGATATTGTCATCAAAGTCAGGCATTAATGTATTGGGTACAAAGCGAAAGTGTATCACATTTTTCCTCTCTGCCATGCCAGTCACCTGTATTGCCAAAGCAACATGCATGTTTGCCTACTGATGAAATGTTCTACTGGGTCTTCATGAAATTGTTTCATTTGCTTCTATTTCTCATTATATCTTCACCCAAACGTTCTCCATCATGTTTCAAATAAGACTTTCAATAATGGGACACACATATAGATCCCATACCATTCATGCTACTCTACTCTCCCATCCGTGGCATTGTTTCTTATAAATATCACCTTCATTTCCCATGTTCCACTGCTTACTTTGATTGAATATGGAAACAATTGTGAAATCTGATGTCAACTGATACCGAAAACTGATCTTAGAGAAAACAACTCTCTAGATGAATGATTAAAATTTACAACTAAATTCCCTATCTCTCTGAGAATTCCCCATATATTGGGATTTTAAAAAAATATTGAGTTAAGTTTCCCACTGCTGTTGACTCCACTAGGACCTTTACCTGAGACGTGATACCAGGTAGATGAAAAGTATAATCCATTCTGCAGGGAACACACAATATTTACTTACAGATTCTTCCACCCTAATCTAGGCAGAACTGTTATTATTTATTAATCTTTTCTCAAAATAAATCTTTTATAGTTGTTTTTTTCCACTAAATCTTTCTAGAATGTTTGCTATTTTGTAATGCTCTTGAATATTCTACAAGTGTTAGTAGAATTTTGGTAAACTGCAAATTTTAAAACATATCAGTAGGAGATGATAGAATTTCTATTACTTTAATCTCTGCAGTAGAAGAAAAGGTATTAAAAATCATATTTTTCATAATTTTTCATCCTATATTCTATTATATATTTCAATTGGTATAAAAGTCAATTTATTCCTTTATTTATTGCTCATATTTCTTGCAATAAAACAAGGGACATTTGTTACTGAAAATAATATTTAAGAATACAAAGAAACTTGTATGAATCTTATTAACTCTTGTGTTCCACAAATGCTCAGGGTGTTACCCTGAGCAAGTCACTAAATCTCAGAATGGTCCAGGCAAGCTCCATGAACCATAAGGAGTAGAACTTCCATATATACATGATGAAGGTGATTTCATCATCAGAAATTCCTTACATGAATAAAGTGACAGTTCCAGACAAGATAGAAAGATAGATAGATAGATAGACAGACATACTGATAGATAGATAGATAGATAGATAGATAGATAGATAGATAGATAGATAGATAGATAGATGGATAGATGGATGGATGGTTGGAAAGAGAATAGATATATGAAATACATTTGCTGACTAGTCCTTTTTGATTCTGATATTTATATATTCAGTTGTGCTATAAGTGGATATCTTTGTTCAATGTATGGCCATGGCATGGTTTATTAAAATGGAGGCATAAGTAGCAAAAGTCAATAAGGATTTAAAATAATCCATAATTCAATCATGCTATCACTTCGTATGTGAAAACTTATATTACAAAAGCCTCCACGAATTTGAGCAAATATATGGGACAGTGAGACCAAAAATGATTCTTAAGAACACACATGGTGCTTCACAAAACTCCTAAGGGCCTCTTTTTTTTCTCTCTTGAGCGGCTTCATCAGTTCCCACATGTGAAAGGAAAGCTGGTGTATGAAAAGCAGTATTAATCAAGGAAAGTTCTTACTTCAGCCACTTCACACTAATTTGCTTCTATTGTTTCCCCTACACTGAATATCATATTTGACCTTTCTCATTATTCAGCCCATCCAACCGAAAAGGTCTTTTTTGTTCATTGTCTATAGTTAATAAATTCTCCATCTCCTTACATTTTCCTTGTCTCCTTTTCAACCAATGAAAGAGTTGCAAATATTGAAAGAAACGAGATATCTGGACCAATGGTCTTTTGAACACACCAACAGGAAGAATGTTTTCTGGATGTAAATGATCAGTCACAAGTAGATTCCAAATACTGATCATGTCAGCGTATGGCAGACAAATGAAAATGACTTTTTCAACAACATCCGTTTTTAAGCTTTAATTTGCCATAATTTATTTTGTGAAATCCATCCTTCACTATTACCTTCACACATAGCTTTTCTTATATGGAACAATCAAGGCTTAAAAAGTCATTAGAAATCTTGGAAGCACACAAAGAAAGGTCAAGATCCCAATGTGCTACAGACAGAGAAAAGGGGCATGGAGCACTGGCTTATACATAAAGAAAGTTTAATAAATGTGAAAAAGCAGCCTATCATGCGAACAATGTCTCAGGTAATAAATAATCGATATTAAAATCTGGGTGTACTTGTTCAGTAAGTGACAGATTGGGGTGTCCATGTTTTTCTGTGCATAATTTGCAATTCAATGGGGACTTCTGGGTGTCTCAGTGGATTGAGAAACAGGCCAAGAGGTGAAAACTCCTAGGTTGAAATCTTGCCTCAGACACTTCCCAGCTGTGTGACCCTGGGCAAGTCACTTGACCCCCATTGCCTAGCTCTTTTGCCTTGGAACCAATACACACTATTGATTCTAAGAAGGAAGGTGAGGGTTTACAAATAATAAAGAAAAGAAAAGAAAAGAAAAGAAAAGAAAAGAAAAGAAAAGAAAAGAAAAGAAAAGAAAAGAAAAGAAAAGAAAAGAAAAGAAAAGAAAAGAAAAGAAAAGAAAAGAAAAGAAAAGAAAAGAAAAGAAAAGAAAAGAAAAGAAAAGAAAAGAAAAACTGGAATTTAATACTCTTAGAGTGAAATTTACTCTGTCCCTCACTGGCCTAAGATACTTCAATGTAAACTTACAATTTCCTAAGTTCATTCCTTTGAATACTTCGATCAGACACACAATATGTGTTATCATTTAATGGTCATTTTCCTAGTTGGTATCTAAGATATCCATCTGGACTTAAATACATTGGGCATCCATCACTCCATTGCAATGGTCCCAGATTCATGGCATACCCTTGCAGGAGACTTTTATATAAGTGCTATGTCCATTAGGACCTGGAGAGTCCTGTATCAGAGATGATCAATACATGCTAGCCCCAATAATGATCAAGCAGAGAGAATAAGGACAGATGGCAGAGTCAAAGGTTAGGGTGTGGGTAGGAGCTTTTCACTACCAGAAAAAACGCCTTAATTCAGATTGGCGAACAGGCTATAATGCTCCTGGGCAGCTAGATGGTAAAATGGGTGGTGAGTTGGATGTGGGGTCAGGAAAACTCATCTTCCTGCATTCAAATCTGGTCTCAGACACTGGTATGCTGTGGGACCTGGGACAAATCACTTCACACTATTTGCCTCAGTTTCCTCATCTGTAAAATGAGCTTGAGAAGGAAATATTAAAGTATTCCACTATCTTTGCCAATAAAGCCCAAAATGAGGTCTCCAAAAGTCCAACATGATTTAAACAGCTGAATGTGACTGACTCATCAATATACTTCAAGGCTATTAGAAGCAGAAGTCGAAGAGTTCATATATGTGTCATTAAATCTTGCCATGAGGCACCATGGTTATCCCTATCTGAGAAATACTGAACACAGAAGATGAATAGCTACACTGCTTACTGCACAAGCACGAGTTTATACATGAAAACCGCCACTGGGGAAAATGTCAACAATGTCAAAAAGAATTTAATCTCTGAGATGAAAAGAAACGTCTCTTTGCTATATATTCAGGACAGGTGAGGGGATGGGAAGCAGGAGGGAATGACTAGCCTCCTTAATGCTCCTCTGCTTCTAAGTTCTTAGATTAAAAAAAAAATCATCTCCTTATCAAATGTGTCTGAAAGGCTAAATCCCACTAAAGTCATTCCAGGTAACAGGACTCGTATAACACACAAATCCAATCTCTTCATGAGGATGAATCTGATAACGCCAACTAAGCTGTTGGCTTTTCAAATGAATAAATCCTAACGTACTCACACATTTCTATCTTTGGGAAGCAGGTTTCCAAGAAACTTCGCCAACACTGGCCATATCTTTACATTGTGTTCAGGCAATATGAAGAACAATTATAGGTGAGGATTACCTCGAACACGTTCATTTCAGAAAGATTTCCCGGGACTATTTGTGCAAAAAGGGGAAATCATTAAAGAACATGTTATATGATCTCATTGATTATTAAAAGAGTTCTATCCAGAGAGAGCTAGACAGAGAGAGGAAGAGCCTGAGACTGAGAGAGACACACAGAAACAGACAGAGATAGAGAGAGACCAGAGATCAAGCCCACCAGGAGAAACATACTGACATTAGGTAAGCAGAGGAGTTGCTGTTCTATATTTAGGGAGGATCTGTCCTCACCTAGAGTTCCAGTTCTCTCTGAGGATGAAGCCATGATATTGGAATGTGAATGGATAATTGGATAAAAATTAAAACATATTCTAAGTGCTTTATATGCTTTAATTATCAATTATTTAACTTATGTTAATGTTTTATATTTTATTAACATTTATAATGAATATATTAATACATGTGTGTGTTTTACATGTGTATGTGCTATATGTATAAAACATGCATAGATATGTTGTATAGAATGTATAGAAATCATTAAAATATTTTAAATGTTTTCTATTTGGTTATATTATTAATATATTATATCATTTGTTTTCATAGAATAAAACCAAATAAAAAAGAAGAGAAAAGGAGAAGGACTTTCAGAGGCCAAAAAACTAATCTTGTTTTTCCCCTTGTTTCCTGTCATCTGAAATTTCCCTTAAACTCTAACATATTGCCCACATGCTAATTCATATTCATGTTAACACACAAACATGGATATCATATATCAGAGCACACACACAGTACATGGTAGCACATATTGTCAATTTTTTGTTTAAGATCAGATGGGAGGAATCAAAAGGGATTAACTGGATCCGTTCAAAAGAGTCTTCTGCTTTCCTGTATATTTTCTTCCTTTAACATCTGCTTATCAAAACGATTTTAACAGTAACTGACACTGAGGGATCCCTCTCAGGTCTACCAAGTCCATTGCATCACGCTTCGTCCTCACATCAAGCCTGAGACATGAATGATGCATCTATAACCATGTCTATCTCGCACATCTTATGGCGTAGAAGATTTAAGATAGAAAGAGACCGAATGCCTTCCAAGGCTCACTCAGCTATCAACTGCCTGAAGCAGGATTTGAATCGAGATGTTCTCACTGCTAAATTTGCAACTGTTCCACCTCACCATTGCATCCACTCGGTTCCAAAAGCATCTTTGGATGTTGCAGATGTGTGCACACACACACAAACACACACTCACACATGCCTCCACGTATGTGCTGGAAAAATTCAAGTAGGCTTAAATGCAAACCTATCATAGGGTTCAACCAAAAAGAACTATATTTCATGCTGTTAAGCTTTAAATGACTAATTGTATTAAACAAATCATTTCATTCTCATGTGCTGGCACATGTAAAATTCATAATTTCTATTCAGTCAGTTTCCCCACCCTCAACAATATGGCAAGGCCCTGTGATATGACAAATCATAGGAACCCCAAATGTAGAGCCAGTCAGAACCATTGGGGTATGGTGACCTGTGCCAATCATTTTTCAAATGAGGAAACTGAGGCACAAAGAAGTCAAATGACTTGATTGAGGTTGCAGGAGAAAGATAAAAAGAGGCAACAGCCTCAAACAGGACCATCCATCCCTACTACAAGGTCCAAGGTCTATCTTAAGAACACATTCAAAAATTGGTTTCTAGTAAACACCCAGGCTGTGTTTCTCTTATAATTTTGGAACTCTGATAGCTTACTCAAGGGGATCTCAGTGTAAGGAAATAAGAAGCTTTGTCTAAGTCTGCAAGAAGGCAGACATTGCTCAGCGGGAAAGGGAAAGGATTAGTGATGGTGATAGTATAAATCCTCTGCTAATCCTTGACCAGGGAAATGCCAGAGTAAGCTTCCCCAAACCAGGTCCCGGAGTGCTTCTCCTCCTTGGTTGGCCAATGGCTCATTCATTGCCTTTTTTCCACTCTCTATGGTGACGACCAAGCATAATTCCTGTGGTTTTTTGTGCATGGACAGCATGATGACCTTAGATCTGTGTATGTAGCTTGAAAGTTCTCATTGATATAAGTGAAGGGCCCAGGACAGTAACATTTGTGAAGCTATATAAGCAAATGTATAATGGGATCTCAAGTGACTTATCACAACTCGAGGCGTAACTCAATGAGAAATGCAATAGAAAAGTTGAGAATCCAAATAATTACCTTTGCTATTTCTCTTTCTGTCTTCCTGGGAGAAGGCCATGGTCCCTTTGGGTCTCAGTTTCCTCATCAGGAATAAATGATCCCTAACTACTAAAAATCAATGAAGAGCTTATGACCCCAGGTATAAAACATAAATTGACACCAACTTCTCCAGTTGGCTAACTGAAGCAACATAGCTTTGGAGACTGAAGAGCCATTTATATAGGAGACTTGAATTGGACTTACATATAAAAGCTAAAGAAGGAAGGCTCACAGTAAGAAAAGATGGTGACAGAGTCACTGTTAGTTGTGAGGGTCCAACACATACTCATGGAGGTAGGAAATGATCAGAAATACTTTACCTGGAACACCAAGTGTCTGAAGGAGAAGAGTATAAAATCAGATACCAAAGGTAAGCTAGAATCTGGTTGTTAAACAACAGTGTAGAAGGTATATTTAATCAAAACAACAGGGAAGCAACAAAGGTTTTTGAAGAAGGGGAAATTATACATTAGTAGTAGGATGAACTTAGCACCTCTGGGAAGAAAGCATGGATTGGAGAGAGGGAGAGCCTTGCATCCCAAGGGAATGAGCTAAGAGAGTGATACTAGGAGAAAAATCGAGGAGCCATGATACAAGGAGAACCCAATAGACATGGCAACAGACTGCAAGAATGAGTTGAGAGAAAGTGATGAGTCAAAGACAGCACTGATATTTTGACTAAATGATAGGGAAAATGACAATGTTATCAGAAGAAAGCAAAGAGGAATGGTGGGTTGAGGCAGAGGAGATCATGAGTTCATTAGTCATTTTAACTTGAGATGAGCTTTAATTACTTTTAATAATCAGAATACATTTTTAAAAGACAAATCCCCTCATTTAAGGAAGTAGAGACATAGTTTTGGCCCATAATGAGTTGATAATATTTGTATTTTAAAAGTACTGAAATGGGATAGCTAGGTGGCTCAGTGGATAGAGAGCCAAGTGAGAGGTACCGAGGTCAAATGTGAACTCAAATACGTCCTCCCTATGTGACCCTGGACAATTGACCCCAATTGCCTAGAACTTACTGCTCTTCTGTCTTGGAACTGAAACTTGGAATTGATTCTAGAAAGGAAAATAAGGGTTTGACAAAAATATTGAAATGATGAGCTAAATAAGTTTCAGCTGATATAATAATAATAATACGATACATATATGTAGTGGTTAATATATACTAGAAACAGTGCTAAGCACATTATATTTATTCTCTTATTTAATCCTCACAGGAGCAAATGGAGATAGGTGCTGCTATTATAACTATAAATGAGGAAACTAAGGCATCCATAGGCTGAATGACTTAGCCAAGGTATGATAGCTGAAAAATATCTGAGGGTGAACTCAAACTCCGGACTTCCAGGTCTGCCAATGAGACAACTATTTATGTGATAATGATAGCAGTTTCTTTAGAAGTCAAGAAGCAAATAGGTTATTTTGAGGAAGAAGGGAAACGTTCAACATTCAAAATGATGTGGATAAATCTACCTTGGAACCAATACACAGTATTGATTCGAAGAAAGAAGGTAAGGGTTTATTTTTTTTAAATGATGCAATTCAAATGTACGCATTTTGGAATTCACTCCAGTGTAGATGTCTATATTTGGTTTCACTAGCTTCCAAGTGTCCCCACCACCAAGAGCTCTGCTTCGCAGTGCCCTGCTCACTTTCCAGTCTTATACCTCCCATCCTAGCACGTACCCTTCAGCTTAGTGACACTGTCTCCTCTCTATGCTTTGAAGGAGACACTTCATTTGCAGACTCCAGGCAGTTTCTCTGGCTGTTCCCCAAGCCCATGATGTTCTCCCTCCTCTTCTCTGCCCCCAACTTCCCTGACTTAATCAGTGTCTCAGCTAAAATCCCAACTTCTACAGGAAATCTTTCTCAATAAATTATAATTATTTTTCCTGGCCCATGTTTGTTTGCACATAGTTGCCCCATTAGATTGTGAGCTCCTTGAGGGCAATGGTCATCTGGTTTTTCTTTGGCTCCCTGATGCTTGGCACAGAGACTGGCACTTAGTAGGTGATGAGTCAAACTTTCTGACTAAGGAGGGAGGCAATTTTTACACTATATATAATTAAAAATAATAATAATAATGCTTTCAGGTTTGTGAAGTATTATACGTATATTATATCATTTGATCTTCACCACCCAATCAGGAGTTTTAATTTTTTTATTCATTCATTTTCATTTGGATCTGACTCTTTGTGAACGCATTAGGAGATTTATTAACAAAGATACTAATGTGGTTTGCCTTTTTTTTCCCTCCAGATTATTTTAAAGATGAGAAAACTGAGGCTAACAAGTTTGGTTAAGTGACTTGCCCAGGGTCACACAGCTAGTCAGTGTCTGAGGACAGATTTGAACTCAAGAGAAAGTGTCTTCCTGATTCCTGGCACGGTGATGTGCCCACTGCATCACCCATGTGCAAGGCAAGGGATAATTAAAGGACCTAGAAGATGAGGGAACTGAGACAGACATAGATTCAATGACTTATCAAAGATCACACAGCTATCAGGTGTGAGAAACAGGATTGATCTCAGGTCCTCCTGATTCCAGGTATAGCACTCTCTCTACTATGCCACCTAGCTGCCTCATTTAAGGAATCAGGGGTACATGTATCATCAGAGACAACTATGTGGCAAGTGGTTAGATCATTAGACTCAGAGTAAAGAAGACAAAGGTTCAAATCTGGTCACAGATTCATTATAGCTGCGAAACCCGTGGCACGTTATGGAAATGCTGCCTGCCTCAGTTTCCTCCTTTGTAAAAGTATGAATATTAGAAGCACCCATTCTACAAGGTTATTATATGAATAAACTGAGAGAAACTCTGAAAGCCTTTCAACCCAGTCTGAATACTGGCTAGTATCAGGAGGGTGACTCTGGCTCCATTGTGATGAAGGCAAATTCCTTTCAGCTGCTATCTTTTCAATGGCTAATGTCTTTCCAATGCATAGCGCAGTGCTGGCACAAAGCTAGCTGATGGGCTGACAAGGAGATTTTCCAAATGCAGCTCTGCCAATGAGATTGGGAAGACTGTGAATTGGAAGGGGACACATTGGGATCCAATAGCCAGAAGATGAATCTTCAACTTTTCAAATGAAATGAAATGAAATGGCAAATAATAAAACCCACCAGAAAATTCCCCAATTAAAAACCAACAATAACAACACAAACTTGGGTACACAAAAAGGTCAAATTAAAAAAAGGAAAATAAATGACTTAATTGTGATCCAGGCTTGCTGACCACGCTCTAATTGCTCATTTTAAAAGAAAAGGTGACTCGTGCAAAGGTATCTGTGACCTGTCATGAAGCTGAAACTGATTCTGCAAGGATTCCCATTGGATAAACATAGACACCCCAAGGACAGCACAGGATCGGGGAAGGGAACTGAGTTGAGGGTGCACTAGTTGCCGTCACAGTCCCTAAATTTCTCCTGATTCAATGTTTGACTTTTGATGACAACCTCCAGGGGAAAGACCCCTCCCCATTCATCAGTATCTTCAGCAATAATAAGAAAACCTCCTTCCATCACAATGTAAAACAGATTTTCAAAACCACTGAAACTATGAAATACTTAATGGACTCAATATGCAGCTTATAAGCAGCTCAATTCTTGACTTAGTACAGTCAGTCTGAGATGAAAACAAATGAACACATTAATCATAAAAGGAAAATGACGAAGAAAAAAGTCTTATTAAAAACCAGAATTTTCTCTGTGCTGTATCTGGTAAGGATGTTCTCCCAGTGGCCTGAATCACCTTCATATTCTAGCATTCTATTCGATTCTGCATATCCACATGTTTCTCTAGTTTTTCCTCACCTTCATTTTTTTTGTATCAATTATTTAAAAAAAAAAACACTTACCTTCTGTCTTGTAATCAATACTGTGAATTGATTTCAAGGCAGGGGGTGTAGTGACTTGCACAAGGTCACACAGCAAGGAAGCTAGGAAGACCACATTTGGACCCTGATCCTGACTCTCAATCCACTGAGCCATCTAGCTGCCCCAACCATGTCCACATTTATAATGTGAGAAAGATATTTACAAGTTTCAAAGTAGCAATTTCAATCTAAGTGAATTAATTCTTTTCAGTGATCATGAGTTTACTATAAACAAACCCAAATCCTTGCCCCATGTTCCTCCAGTTAAGATACAGAACTGTGCCTGTTGTTTGCATGTAAATAAACAAACAGCTTTCTGAGCTTTTCTCTTCTCTTTCAATGAAATACATTCTCTCTTCCCAATGAGAAACGCGGCTATAAGACACCTGGGAACGTGGCCAAAGTCAGAGGCAGCACAGCTGAGGGCTGCTACCATTTCACAGGGTCGTCTCAGAAAGTCTTTCGGTTGCCTTCCTAGCAGTCTAAAAATAGCCGATTACACAGACTACATCCATCTCAGGCTGAAGAGCTCGGCAAAAGGCTGGGCCACAGCTTTCGGCAGAACCCAGGACACGTTTTATTGAACAAGTCATCCTATTGCAAAAGTTTGGAAAATTCCTCCTGTTTAGATTTGGACTGTGCAAATGGCCCAGCCATTTTGGAGGGAGGAAAGAGGGCTGGAGAAAACTCCACCACTCTCCCCAATGGGGAGGCTTCAAAAATGAATGCCACACTGTCTCTAACGACTTTGAAATATGTTTTTAATCTGTGGTAGCCACGAGGCAGGACCACAGAGGACGGCGATCTTAAAGGTGGGCCAGTTAAGCGTCTTATTAAGAAAGAAAAAATGCTTTCTTGTTATCGTGGATATCAGGGAACATCTACTTGTTTAATTATGGCACTGAGCATTTTTGAAGATTTCGTTCTCAATAGAGGGGATTTCACTGGTCACGTTGGGGACGGGGATGCTGTCCTCGTTCAGAGAACCACATTTCCCCTAATTATTGTTATCTTTTTGCTCTTTGTTTTGCTAAATCCAGGCAAATTGTTTTACGGTATTTGAGGCATTATTTAGAAAATAATGGGCCTTTTTTTTTTTAGGAAGAATAGAAAAACAATGTAAGGAAGGACAAAGTGTACAGCTACAAACTGTTCCACTCAGGTTCTTGTGAATAAAACATTGAAATTGAAATCTAAAAAATCTATAACTAAAACAGAACGACACCTTGACGGCAGAACTGTTTAAGATGATCGCCCCATGCCATGCCTCCGTAGAGTCAGCACTGGGGCTATTCTAAAAAAGCATCCTTTTTGTAGTCAAAGATAAGCAACAACTAAAAATATTTAGGAATTGGGGGTGTGGGGGAGCCCCTGAATTTCAATGGTTGGCAGGGTTGTAAAAAACTGTGGCAGTATTTCTTCTGTAAACACCCTCCATATCCCAGCCATGATGAAGTCTGTCCTTTATGCTGCAGCACCGAGTACACCCTCAACCGTCTGCTAAGGGCACAAACAGGGCTCAGTGGAATTGGGTCAAACAAGGGTTAGTTGTGGGCACAGGTGGGTGCCTCGCCTGGGGATTAGCTCTCACCTCCATTGGAGGAGTACCAGTTGTTGGTTACACCTGCATACAGTCAACTGGAAATTACAAAGGCAAATGAGTTCTGCTCATGAAGACACAGATCACCTCGCCTCCATGCCAACAAAAAAAGGAAGAACAAATGCGAGGCCCCATGAGTTCCGGCTGTCATACTTAGAGAAATGTGTCTCGTTTTAAATTTTTTACTTTCACACACACACACACACACACAGAGACCCTTGGTCAATCCCTATCCTTAATGCTGACATACTTCGAAACAAAACAAAATAATATAGAGGTTAGCACAGACAGCCCCAAAGTGCAGCTGTGTCTTCATAAGCAAACCACAGTTCTTTACAAATAAGAACCTTCTTGAGGATTTATTCCTTTTTTAAGGAGAATCTGAGACATGCAAATTTTCTTTAAAAGACCAACAAAGTTAATTAAGATTCAGATCTATTAATATGAGGGGGGAACATAGCTGATGGAACAAAAAGCATCCCTTTCCAGTATGCAGTAGACTCCAGCTGACACATGCCAAATCCAGACATTCTGCTGGCCTCAAAAAGACCTATTTTCAAATATAACACCTGACCTAGGCACCTGATGCCATCTTTATCTGCCAAGGGATGTCAGAGGAATCCTTGGAAGTTTATGGTGCTCACAGAAGATGCTACTTGAAACCTAAACATTCTAGATGATGGAGCTTTAAATCAAAAGGAATAATAATTCAAAACAAAAAAGAAAGAAAAAGAAAAAGCTAAGAAAAATTCCAGAAGATTTCTAGAACATTAAAAAAATTCAATAATTAAGATATCAACATTTCACACAATTGATGTAGTTCTAATAGGAAAAGCAAAAAAAAAAGTTTCTACTTCTAAAACTTCCCATGCATTAGATAAAAACTCGCCTAGGCATTCTGCTTTCTGCAGGATAGTATAACCAACAGATTAGCCTCTACTTTATAACACAGGAACTTGAAAATATAAAAGGAAATACAAATACCAAAATATAAACAACTCCAATCATCTATCCATATTTCTCCTTAAGCTGTTGAAACAAAAATCCATGATTCTCCAACTATCTTCCCAGGCATAGAAGCAGCATCTGAAACCCTTAAATGGAAGATGGAGTCATTTTCTCTGAGGTTCAGCTTCTTGATATTTCTAGGAGATACATATCCCTGTGTCCTTACACACACATAGACACACCCATGCACATATCCACATATATACTATATATACACATGCAAGCCTCTGTGTACATATATGTATAAAGCTACATACACACATGTCTTTTTCAAAATCAAATAAAAATACACCTATAATTTCTGCTTAATAAAATAATCAGGTGTCTCAGGGCTGATGAAAGTATCGACAATACACTAAATCAGGCTGAATTCTATTTAAAATTCTATCAATCTCCTCCCCATAGAACAGACAGCAAACCCCAAATCAGTAATAACATCATCCCCCATATCTAAACAGCCAACCAAGGACCATCATAATTTCAAGAATGGATGGTTTCTTTCTGTTTATCTTTCCTTTATTCAGTTAATCCTTACCCTTAAAATAAGAGAATATTTACTCACTTTCAATGAATCAAAGCAGGCGATTACTCGTCCATTTTCAACTTGGCAGCTTTTCGATGGATGTGCAAATTTACATTCCGTGTCTGCTCTTGAACAAGTGCCCCTTTGGAACTCTCTACACACTTCTAGTGTGAGCCATTTGGTGTCCCGAATTGGTGTGACACTAACAGCCATGTTTAGATTTTACAGGTAGTTAATTTTTTTTCAGTGAAACAAACGAACAAAACCAAACCGAAACCCCCCAAAAAAGAGCCAAACTGTTAAGACTGGAAATGATGAAAATGTCACCTCTGGAAATGCTCTGTCCCCAAATCCCTGCTCTTTAAAGGTACATGGAAAATCGTGTTGTCAAAATCAAGGAAAGAAATCCCACCAGAAATTCACAGCATAAAACTGTTCATCGACAGAGGTTTGGGACTTAAGAGAAATGCTAGGATCACAAGTCTATAAATGTTTCAAAGTGGGGCCTGGAACTAGCCTTGTGCTCTCAATAACCCATTCTCAGTGCCAATTTGGAGCCCAAAACACAAGCATGAAAACGTGGCTGACCCTTCGACACAGAATTTCCAAGCTGCTTTCAGCAAATTGTCTGAAAGGTAATCTCCTCACAGCTGAATTTGCAATTGGGTTCTGTGGTGCAATTGGTATTGATTAGTTTGGCATAGACAGATGCAACAGCTTTAGAGCAACAATCGAGAAATTATTTTTGTTTGTTTGTTTGTTCTTCCTCCTTGATTTTTTCTGGCAGAAGATCTTACTTTTTTTCCCAGCAAACTTTTCTCAGTCTCTCTCTCTCTCTCTCTCTCTCTCTCTCTCTCTCTCTCTCTCTCTCTCTCTCTCTCTCTCTCTCTCTCTCTCTCTCTCTCTCTCTCTCTCAATTTCTCTCTCAATCTCTCTCTCTTTCTCTCTTTCTCATAAAGCAGCCTAAGGCAATGCCAGATACTTAGAGGCTTTCTCTTGATTATAAGTAGAAATGGGGGTGTCTGGGCTAGAGGCGGAGGGTGGAGGGTGGATGTGCTGTCCTCGCAGTCTAGCTGGCAGCAAGCAAGGCAAAAGCAGGGGCTGCTCTAGAAGCGGTCCAAGCAGCAGAGACGTCAGGAAAGGCACTTCTTAGTACCAACCTGTAGAAAAAAGAGATAGGTTACCATTTACCAAGTAGCACTTCACCGATGTCCCACAGTCTCACCACCTTGCCGTGTGACCCTCGACCAGCCAACATTCTAGTCTGCCTCCTCCTTCCACACAGAATACTTACGGTGCAGCCCATTGCAGCCAGCCATCGTAGATTTATTAAAAAAGGGGCCGCTTCCCTTTGCGAAGCAATGCATGATAGGGGGAGAACCAATCCCAGATAGGGTTGCAGCAATATTCTGGGCAGAAAGCCAATAGTGTGGGTTGTCTTATGAAAGGTCGCGCCTGTCAGACGTTCATTACTATGCTCTAAGCACAGAAAATGTCCATCAGATGGGACTTATTCCACGGCAAGAGGACGAGCATGTGGGTTTTGAATTTACCCAACATGCAGTTAGTGGATTAAACCATGTTAGTTTTCCAAACAGCTCCCACATAAGCACACCAGCGACTGGAAATCACGGCGGCAAAGGCAAGCTTTCAACCCACAGCTCACTTTCCAGATGCCTTCCCTCTCCTCGGCTCGGCTCAGCTCGGCTCGGCTCGGCTCTGCTCTGGGCAGGCTCCCGGGAGCCAGCCTGCTGGACTGACACGTGAATCCAAGAGGAAGGGGGTGTTTACAAATGGTACATTCTCCTGACCTATCCAATTCACTTCCTTCCAAACCATAAGTAAGTCATCCAGCCGGCCTCCCCGCAGCAGTGCTCGGCTATACTGTAAAACTATTCCATTCAGCCCGCAGACACTTTGTCAATATATCACAGGCAGGCCAAAGAGGAACAAAAGCACCCTTTATGCCAGCATTTTTTCGAGCAAAAGCTGAGGTCATGTGGGGAAAAGGAGAATCGCAGCGTTGTCAGGACGTCTGGCAAAACAGAAGTCATCCTCAAGGGAGAAAGCGATTCCATCACAGAAGCATCAAATATTAAGAAGGGAATCTGATTTGGTCAACATGATGTACCTCTGAGGGACGTTCTGAGTAAGGGGCTGGAGGTGGGGAGATTACCAGCTAGATGCTGCTGGCCTCCGCCAATTATTAACTCGGCAGCTTTGGGTTATTCCTGATCATTTCATTTCCCTTACAACACGTAAATCATCAATTATTCTCCAAAAATCCACTGTTCGGGAATTCACAGAGTTGTCATTTTTGTTGGTTTGGTTTGGTTTGGTTTACTTTGGGATTTTTTGGCGATTCACATACACACAACTTTAGAACTGAAAAAGATCTCCACAACCATCTGGTCTAACCTTTATCTGAACAAGATCCCCTTTGAATCAAGCCAATGCACATTCATTGAGCACCTACTGGGTGCCAAGCACTATGCTAAGCACTAACCCTCCACATCATCCTGGATGAGGGGTAATCCGACCTTCCCTTTGGGAAGGAGGAACCCATCCATTTGGGGACAACACTCATCATGGAGCTGTTTTCCTCCTGTTAGCCCATTCCATCCTTGGATGACGCCAGTAGTTAGGAAGTTTTCCTTATGTTGAGGGTCGAATGGAGTCTCAACAACTTGGGGATCTTGTCAGAGAAATGCACAAAATCACAATTCTGAAAGTTGAGTATAACACCGTGACCCTCCCATAACATAGCCCTCTAAATGTGTTTAGAGTTAGTGCTTTTGGCAACATTTCTGTCAGCAAACATTGATCAAAAATATTCTGTGAGCAAGACCGTGGGCTGGGTGTGAGCAACATGAAAGACTAAACAAGACTTATTTCTGGGATTTAAAGACCTTAAAAATATTAACAAGGGACTAGGAATTCCCCATAAGCATATTACAAGGTAGAATGTGAAAATGGCTCAGGGTGGCAAAGGGCACAAATACCTAGCAAAAGTGCTCTGAAGAATCTGTAGATGAAGAGGAGAAGTTGTAATCTATTTGTGACTTTTACCAGGCTGATCACAAGATGTTCCAATTTGCTGACCACAGTAACACTCAAAACCATTTTCTAAATTACATTTCACTTGTGGCAAGAACTTCCAAACCTATAAAATGACAGATCTCTGAAGTAGTGGATTACTGATGAAAAGAACGACTTTAACTTACTGGTTTGTTTTGTTTGCTTTTGCCCTGAGGATCCACCATGAGTAGAAAACATTCCTTTCTTTTCATTGGTACTTCCCAGATCTTTCTCATCCTTCAAAGCTCAGCTGTAAGGCTTAGACCAATGAACCACTTGTATCCAAAACCTACAATTTATTATCTTTTGCCACAAACTTTCCAAAGCCAATGAAAAGGATGGACCAAAACTTCATGAGCACATTGAGTCTTTTGTCCCACTCTACTCTACCCTGAACCCCTCCTCTCAATCCTCAGAAAACCTTACTTGACCAGGTTCCTTTTTTTTTTTTCAATAAAGCCTTCCCTGATCTACATCTCCCCTCGTCCAGCAGAATGGCTTCTCTCTAGACCTCTGAAAATATTCTAAAGCTTTTAACATAGAAATCATTTCCCCCCATTACGCCCAACCTTCCATTTTACTCTGAAGTCTTTGTTTTGCTTAGATGTACCCATTCCCCAAGAAATTGAAAACTCCTTGAGAAGGGGGTATCATTTGGAAAAAACCAAAACACTTTATATAGTGAATCAATCAATCCAGAAGCATGTTATGTGCCAGGCACTGTGCTAAGCCATTGACTTGGGAATATATTAAATTGTTTGAATGACTTGAATGATTTCATAAAATATGGTCAAAGGCCAACCTAAACAAGTTCATTGTATAGATTGGGAGCTCTACTATGGGGGCCAAGTTGTGATTCTGAAGCAAAAATGAACAACAGAAAGAAAGGTTCTGGATCTAACATACCATGAGACCAATGTCAGGTCTACCGCAACCAGCAACATTATCAAAATATTGCAATATATTTATTTATGGGACTGGAATAAAAAACCCAAGAAGGTATGTTTATTATCTATCGTCCATAAATATGCACTGCTTTAGAAAGCCGACGTTCTACTAACATGCTTCTGCCTGAAAGAATCACAACGTGACTTTGAATGAATCAATAGACTCCACAAAAGCAAAATACTTTATTAAAGAATTGGACAATACCAGAAAATCGACCAAACTTAAAAAGCAGAGAGAGATGGAACATCCACCTCATTAAAGTCAACGAAGCAAACTGTCTGCAAGTTTGAAACCTAAAGGATTACCGGGAGAATTGGGAGGTTCAGCGCAGATTTCTCCCTCATCAGAAGGAAGGCCACTTTTCCTGACAGGAAAGTCAGGCCTTTTGCACTGTACCCTGTGGCTTCTATAATTGGGCTCAAAACAAATCAAAGTCAGCTGCATATAATCCTGCTTGGCTACTAAGAGGCTAATGGCATTCCCTTTGCCATAACCTTCAAAGAAAACTGAACAGGACAAGACACACCATCCCAGCCACATTGGTCAAACTTGTCCTTGCAAGAAAGCTCCCTCTGGAAAGTTGGCATCTCTCTGTCTATGGTCATATTGAAGCATGGGAACGAGCACTGCTTAGGGCTAGAAAATACCTAAAGGGTAATTTAATCCTGCTCTTCATATTATAGAATTGGGCTCAAGGACCAGAAAATGATTCACCCAAGGTCTACAGATGTTAAATCATTCAGGGACAGAATAAGGAGTACTTATTGGCATATATAGAAATGACATTATAAATATTATAGAGAAAATAAGCATTTATATAGCACCGACTATATAACAGGCTTGGTGATGAATACACATTCATAACAAATATTATCTCAGTTGATTCTTAGACTAACCCTACAAGGAAAATACTATCAACACCCCCCCCCCCATTTTACAATTTAGGAAATGGGAGAAATCAGAAGTTAAGGGACCTGCACAGGGTCACACAACTAGTAGATGTCTAAGAATGGATTTGAATGAGGGTCTTTCCAACTGTGGACCTAGAATTCCATCTGATGCACCTTCTAGATGACTAGAAAGCAAAGAGTTCTGACTCTGATTGGACTGACCTTTGTTCTACCATATTTGGTTGATTTTCTATTGCATCTTTGATAATCAATTGTCTATGTGTAATTTGCTACCTCCTACAAAGGCTGAAATGTAAAGAGAAGTTCTTGATGCTTAAAACTGAAGGTAACTGAAATGTTTCAGTACAGACAGAGCCCAGAAATGTCATTATCTATTGCCATGAAAAGATGGAGATGATCAAATGATATATGAGACATTTAGTTCAATAGGAACAATGTTACAAATTCAACACCCATTTCTAGGCTACCAAAATTTAGACTATCAAACTTAAAATAGAAAAGGGAGAAATAAGAGATAAAATACATTTTTACTTGGCTGGAAAAGACCATACTTTTTCCAGGGGCTGCTGACTGGCAGATGACAAAAGGGTAAACTCTGCTGGGACAAGCCCAAAACTGTTTTCTGATTGCCTCTCCCTGTCAGTAAGAGGGCAGAGAACTTCTCTAAGGTCAAGTAGAACAAATACAAACTATCAAAAATATTGGTACCCGTGAGTTTGATTATATTTTGTCAAGTATACATCTAGTCAATATTTCTCAGCTCATGTCCATAATTCAGTCAACTACACCATCAATTCAAATACCTAAAAAGGTGAGCTTGCACAAACACACACACACACACACACGTGAGCACTTGCTTTATATTTTTTTAATATAAAATATTTTAACAGTGATGACAAATACACATCAAAATGTGCCTTGAACTATTTCTCTTCTAGAACTAAACATTTAACTTTGGTATCTCTGTATTACATGGTTTTGTCCCTAGACTGACAAAGGTGGTGCTGGTAGGGTATAAGCTCTAGCAAGTTCTACCAAGTTGAAAAGTCTTTATATATGGCTGGACACACTATGGGTCTGGCATCTAAGGACCAGCATAGAACAATTCATGGAGTTTCAATCCTGGAAATACAGATTCCAGGTGATGTAGTGGGGATTTATTTGGGGAGGATTGTATTTTTTTCCCAAAAGGAGGAGGGAGAATTACAGAAAATGATGAAGAATGAGACATAAAAGGATCAGAGGAAATTTCATTGATCCAGGGGGTACACACTGACCTCTAAAGAAATCAGAGCTCTTTTAAGTAATAAAAAGAACAAACAACAGAGTGGAAGAAATTGCCTGTTTTACATTGCACAACACCAAATCTATACAGATTTATAAAATTGTGTCCTCCCAGAAAAGGCTGTTTTTACCTGTGCTTTACTGGAGATATCAGCAATGAATTGCATGCTTTGAAAGGAAGGTATCCATGATTGGCCTCATGCCACCTTCTATAGCAAACAATCACCCAAGAATCTGAAAGGAAGCTCTATCCCAGGAATCAATAATTACTTTATTCCTGAGCAGCAATAGGAGCTACGTAATGACTATGGATGTCACTAACCACTCTGAGGCACCAACAAGAGAAAGGAAGGAAAAAGAGGAAGCAGAGTAAAGGGAAGGGTGGCAAATGGGGGGGGGGGGAATAGAGGGAGACAGACAGACAGAGACAGACAGACAGGAGAGAGAGAGAGAGAGAGAAAGAGAAAGAGAGAGAAAGAGAGAGAGAGAGAGAGAGAGAGAGAGAGAGAGAGAGAGAGAGAGAGAGAGAGAGAGAGAGAGAGAGAGAGAGAGAGAGAGAGAGGTGCCCAATGGGAAAGTAGAGCAAAAATAAAACTGTACGTGGTGAGAGGTCACCTTTTAGGTGAGCATAATAAGATGCCCTCCTAATGCTACAAATGGACAATCCAATCAAAAACTGAGATAAAGTTACAAATTATTTTTTTAAACCTCCTTAGGGTGCTGTAAGTGATATGGAAAAGAATGAAAATTCTTGGCAAAATGCAAACCAAAGAATTAAAGATTTCATGTTTGAAATGAAAAATGACAACATAGGTATTTGGGGGTCCATCTTGGTTACAATTTCAACTCAGCCAATATTCATTGATTGCCTATTGTGTGTAAAGACCTATGGAGAGTGCTAAGACTCCCTAGAAGTACATTGGATTGGGTTTCAGAAGATTTAGGTACAAATTCTCCTTAACATTTTATCATGAGCTTGAGTAAATCATTTCTTAATTGTTATTTATTCTAATTCCATTGTGCCTCCTTCAAATTATTTTGTATTTATTATGTAGAAGATGGAGAAACAGGAAGTCTTACAATCAAGTTTAGTCGCTAACATGTTCCCTGTGAGACCCTGGGACACATCACTTCTTAGCTCTCTGCAAAGAAGATTGGAGCGCCCCACACCTTTAAAATTGTAGGTCCAGTCTCTTTCTCTTTCCCACCATCCTCCTCCTAGCCATTTTCTAATCCTTCCCTCTACTTTCAAAGTAAGAGATGTCTCCATTATTTGTTCATACTAATTAACCCATCCATTTTCTTTCTCTTTTTTTAAACCCTTGCCTTCTACCTAAGAATCAATACTGTCTATTGGGTCCCAGACAGAAGGGCAATAAGGGCTAAGCAATGACGGTTAAGTGACTTGCCCAGGGTCACACAGCTAATTGGCATCTGAGACCAGATCTGACCCCAGGACCTCCCATCTCTAGGCCTGGCTCTCTGTCTCTAAGCCACCTTGCTTTCCCCTCATCCCCTGATTTTCCACCCCTCCTTCCCATCTCTTCCAGAACCCCACTCTGACAGTGATGCTCACTCTCAAACATTCTGTTTCCACTGGCTATTGCCCACTCAAGTACAAAAATGCTACAAAGTCTCCAGGCCTTTTCCTCACAAAATCTTTTGGTAACACCTCTATTCACTCAGATGCTATCCCCTCCTTATAGCCAAAAATCTTTTAAAAGTTTCAAGACTGGCCCTTCCCCCCGCCCCCCACCATAGGCCTTCTCTCCTCTGCTCCCTAGCACTTCTATTTGTCTAGTTAGCCACATTCTCCATTCAAGATCACTTCCCTTCTCTGAAATGTAGGTTTCTGGTGAGGGAAAGAAAACAATGGGTAAGATGATTCCAATATTCTCTTTACTCTGCCACCCCCTTGGTACAGGGAAAGGCACTTAAAGTACCATAGAAAGGAATGAGACATGTAGTCACCTAACTTATGAAATAGAGTAGATTAAACTGTGAAAGTATACAGGAAAAATGCAAAATACTGTAGTGTGAGGAAAGCAAAAAGTCAAAGGAAAGAAGGATCACACCTCTCAGAGAACTCTTAGGATATTCTCCCTGGCATGAGGTAGTACAAAAGTTATGGGCACTGATCATTGACCCGGTAGCAATATTAGTTTCTTCT
Source organism: Monodelphis domestica (assembly GCF_027887165.1). Lineage (NCBI taxonomy): Eukaryota > Metazoa > Chordata > Mammalia > Didelphimorphia > Didelphidae > Monodelphis > Monodelphis domestica. The sequence continues at coordinate 13,095,076 of NC_077234.1, read as the reverse complement.
ACTACCTGGGAGATGCCATGTTGTTTAGATGAGTACACTGGCCTCAAAATAATAGGGCTTGCCTTGAAAATAGATAGTTGCTTCCATGGCAAAATGAAATTTGAAGAGTAGAAGAAAGCGACACTGAGAAATTTATCCTATCAACAAGTTCAAAGTACCACTGCTTCCAACTTAGACATATTTTTTGTAATTTAACATGGAGATAGTTCTGCACATTAACAAGGTCTGCGCCATATTCTTCATGTGCATAAGCCCCTTTGAGTTACTAAATAGGGCACTTTGGGAAGCTCTAGTAACACCCCTCTACTCCCACTCCAAACACTACTGCCTTGTTAATTTAGTAGCTTGAAGAAATGATTCCCTAATTGAGAAGAGAATCCAATTCCAGAAAGGTTCACTGCAGCTTTCCCAAATGCTCTGCTCACTATCAGGAAGCAGGAGAACACAGGTCACTATTTAATCATTTACTTGCTAGCATGTTACTGTGCCATGGCTTAGATCTAAAGTTCACAGGAAGATCGATTGAAACATAAGTGATCCCTAAGGAGTCCTGCCCTTGGGATTTATGGATGGATTTCAGGGAGTCCATGAGCTTGGAAAGGGCAAAAACTACATCATGATTTCAATAGAACTTCCTTTGTTAGCCATTGTATAAGAAATTTTCATCATCTAGAAACTTATCTCATCTGGAGACCAAAATAGCAAGATGAAAAAGCTGGATCCCAGAGGAGTTGCTGGTCAACTTCCTTTTAGGTTCAGAAAAAAATCTCTATGAGAATGGGTGAGGACCTGGTTTCATCACCGTTGTTGTCTCATGGTACTCTTTGGGCAGTTCAGTTAAGTCAATGGTCCTTGCTCAGAATTATGCATCCAAATCATTAAAGGAAATATTACATTGCATTTAGAAGTTAGTGAAAACAGATTTTTTTTCCATTCCTAAATCCTGAGGCCCTTAAGGATCATAAATTGAGAATCTCTAATCCATAAATCCCAAAGAGATGAAATGAAAGGGAAAACGAGTTAATTGTCCAAGATATTTATGAAGCTCATTGTAGGGGTAACAAATTGGAAATTATGGACATGATTATTAAAAAGGAAATGGCTACATCGGTTGTGGTATATGATTGTGATGTAATGCTATTGTGATTTAAGAGATGTTGAGCAGAATATTCTCAGAAAAACCTAAAAAGATTTCTATTGACTGATACAAAATCCAAGGAACATGACACAGTAACATCAATGTTTTAATGATAATTGACTGTGAAAAGATATGAACCCTGATCAAGAAATGATCCAAGACAATTCCAAACAAGCCATGATGAAAAGGACAAATGGCTCCAAATAGAGAAAACAAATGAACCCTAAATGCAGAGTGAAGCACAATTTTATTTTATTCTATTTTTATTTTTTTTTATTTTTACAACATGACTAATATGAAAATGTGTTGCTTAAAATCAATGTATAATTGATATCAAAATACCTGCCTTCACAAAGATTGGGGAGAGACTGGAAAGGAGTTACAAAATTTAGAAATAATTTTTAAATGATTGCTAAAATGTTTTACATATAAGAAGCTATTTAACAAAAATAATTTTGAAATATCATGATTTCTAGACTAATCAAAATCAGATATTTTATGAATATGGAAACTTTGGTTCTTTAAACAACTTGCCAAATATCTCACCGTGCTCAGATTCAAGTGTTAGAAAGAGAAATATTATTGTCATTCCCATTTTGCAAATAAAGAAACTGAGATTGAGAGCAGTTAAGTGATTTGCCCGGAGCCGCATAGCTGATAAGTAATTAAAGCTAGATTTGAATGTGGGTCTTCCCAAATCCCTAGGCAGTAGTCTCCTATTTTTATCCACTGTCCCACCCATGCTATATTATAAACTATATATGGAACTCAATAATGATCTATGGAATAGGAATGCTTCCTGGGACTGTGCTATAGATGAGACATGCATGCCCTGAAGAGGAATGCACTGTTGACAGACCCAAGTTAGTAATATAGAGCTACACTGGTCCATACACTGCAAATTTTCTTGCTTTTTTCAGTCTGATACACCATCTATTAGGCAACAAACCTTATTTTAACCATAACAACAAACGGGTGTTGGGTTCACAATACCACAAATCTAAGACCAAGAACTTTAGACACAGATGTCACTATTGCACATTTAATTACAAGGTGATAATTGGTAAGAAAGCTGCAAATGATAAAGCTCAGGACTTGCAGGCAGGGGGATCAAAGTTCAAATCAACCTTAGACAGGTATTAATTGTGTAATACTATGCTAACTACTCAACTTCTGTTGGCTATCATTTCCTTATATAAATAGCAGATAGTGAATCACTCCCATTTTGTAAAATGGAAATAATTGTGTCTACCACTCAGAGCTGTTCTGAAAAAAATAATATTTGTAAAATACTTTGGGAACCTACAAATACCCTATAAACATGAGTATTATTTTCACTGATTGTATGTAGCATTGATCTTCTGCCATGAAAATCAAAAAAGTCTATATACATGGATGAAGTAAAAAAAAATAGTGGCTTATTGCCACTAATGAGGTGAAAATAAGGAATGGAAATGGCTTCAAGACACATAAAGAACAACTAAGTCATATGATATGTTAATGTAAATCAATTACCTAATGAGTCTTTATTAAGGACCTTCTGTGTTCTAAGCATTGTACTGTGTACTGAGAATCCAAATATAAAATGACCAAGCCTTCATCACAAGGAGCTGACAATCTAATGCAAACAAGGCCAAAGAATAATTAAGTATAAACAGAAAAAGATGGAAAAAACAGTAAGAAAAATTACAAGTAGTTTCATTAAAAGACAGTTTTAAGGAACACTTGGGGGGATCGAGAAAGGCATCATTTAGAGACCAAAGCTTCCTAAGCTAAGACCCAAGGGCTATTTTTTCATTGATAGTTGTATCTTAATATAATTGGAAACCTGTGTAATCCTTAGTAAAATGCATTGAACAATACTATTATGACAAGATTTCCCAAAAGGAGTCCTTTACATAAGTAGGAACATTTAAGCTAGATCTTGAACAAAGATTATGTTTCTATGAGACAAAGGCGAGGAGAAAGAACATTTCAAACATGGAGATGGTCAGTGCAAAGGTACGGAGACAGGAGATGGAATATCTTGCTTGAAGAACAGAGAGGTCAGTTTTCCCTGGACTGCAGTATGCCAAGGGAATGTGTACATTTCAAAAGATAAGTAGAGGAAAAGAGGGGTTCTTAGAACCCATTTATATTCTTGAATTTTACTCAGTGCCACAAAGAGCTTTAGTATATGTGGGTTACATCAATTCATACTTACTAATAGAAAACAAATAGGAAAATGTAAATATTTTTATTTAAATACTAATAAATTAAATGCATAGTAATGTGTATAAAATATTCTATGAAAATTATATATTTGAAAATTTAATAAGAATGGTATTATTTTAAACATTTTTACAATTCTAATGTCTGGTTTTATAAGAGGCCACAGGATTAACATATTTTCTACATTCAATCTTTTGGGGAATGTTGTATTGGTCAAAATATCTGTAGAAAATCTGGGTTCAGATAAATTTGTATCTCAAAGAGAAAAGAATATCTCCATAGGCAAATAATTTCTTAATATTCTTAGGAAATGGTTTTTTGATCCCTCAGACCCCCTGAAAAGGTCTCGCTGACCCCCAGGAGCCTTGGAGAATAATTTCCATAACAAATAAAATAGCAGTTACAGATTACCAACACAAAAAAATCAAAACTCTACACATTTAAATGACTATAAATTCTTATTTTTGACAAAAGGAGGAGAGTCTGTGTTCCAATAAGCTAGGTCAAAGCAGAAAACTTATATTCTACAATGACAGAATTATATTTCATTAATCGATGTTTGGATTTTAATTTTTGAAGTTTATTAAATCAGGATTTTGGAATTCTAGCAATTTACTACCCAAGTTGGTATTCTGCTAATGGCATATGGAAGAAAAAGATCTGACTAGCTAATGCATAAGGCATTAGACATGACAAATTCAACAGATGTTCAGTAAGACTTGATTTCTCCTCATTTTTATGGGTTGCCAAAATGAGGGGAAAAAATCATCTCCCAGTTGCCAACCTACTGTTGATGAATTGATTCCTGCTTAACTAGTCTGGTTATAAAGAAGCAGACAGACTGTCCTCAGCCTTGATGCTTTTCCTCCTGAATAGAACTGCCAGACAAAGTTCAGCTGGAAAAACAATAACAATGACAATAAATACCATTTATAAGATGCCTTAAGGTTTGAGGAGCATTTCACCAATGTGTTCTCATTTGATCCTCTTCAAAACCATAGAAAGTAACAATATTAATATTGCCATTTTACATATGATAAAATAAGGTGAGAGGTTCAGTCCTTTGGCCAGGATGACAAAGCCCTCAAGTGACTGACTGAAACAACATTCAAACTCTGGTCTTCCTGCCTACCACTTGTCCAGAGCTTTATTTGTTTAGCCATCTAGCTTCTTCACAAATAAAACCTTCTCTGTGCAGGGCAGCATCTCAACTGGAGTGAAAATCCTGAGTCCCTAATTTCATCAGAATGTGTTTGCAACTCTTCAGGAATATGGCCACTGGATTTAATGTGGTTTTCCCCCTTTCTTCCCTCTTTCACGTTTTGTATGTCTCAGAGGGCAGATCTCCATCTTAGTTTTTAATAGTTTATACCTTATAGAAGTCAAGTGTTCCATAGAAGTTAGTCCATAGATGGCCTGACTATTCTTTTCTAATTGTTCATCAGATAAGAAAAAACAGGCCTCGGTTCATATCTTATCTTTTGAATTCCTGGATTTGGGGACTTTCTTTTAATTAACTGGTTATTTCTACTCATTCCACCCTAATGTTTTAGGAAGCAATCACAGCTGGACGATCATAGTGGAAACAATTATACGAAGATTAAATAGAAAAGCACATTGTTATGTGCTCAAGTACCAAGTAGTAGAAAAAAGTAATCTTATGGTCATAGTGACAATTTTCAGCAAGAAAAGAAAATTCACACATGGGGAATCAAGTTTGGGGATAATCCTATGGTAATTTAAAGCCTATCAGAGGAAGTATGGCACCCAAAAAGAGGGAGCCAAAGGTCTTCACGGAACACAGTGCCCAGGCAACAGTTTAGAGTTTCACATTTTAAGATTCTAAAAGATGGGGTAATATCCATAGGAAGGCAAAGAGAATGGGGTTATGAAGACATAAATTATAAAGAACAGATGGAGAATCTAGAAAGATTCAACAAATGAGAAAGGTGTTTTATTGGAAATCTAAAAATCTCAAGGCCCTACAGTGTAACCCTGAGCAAATATCCTAAACTCTCCAGACCACAAATTCCTCATCTTTAAAATGAGAGCAGCTGACTGACTCAGTGTCCCATTTCAAAGACCACCAATTTCTTAACCTAAATAGCATAATAAATTGTAAATTACTACCTCGACAGAGGGTGGGGGCAAGAGGAGAGTGAAAGAAAAATCACAAGACTAGAATAATTCTACAACACTTTATGATAAATCCTTTATGATTCGTACTAGTTGATGCAACTAATTTTTTGAAATTTATGACTTTAATTATAGTTGCTGAAAGATGTGTTTTATATAACATAGGCAATTAAATTATGTAACTATGTCAGGGGAAGACTTTGAAACCAGATCTTCCTGAATTGCAGTTAAGATCTCAATTTCTTTACTTTCTAATGGCTGTTCTACCTCCCTAGAATATGCTGCATTCGTAACACTTCCTCAGAGTCTCTCTTCCTTTATGATGAAGGTCAAACAATGGGTGAAGTCTTTTTTAACATTCCCTCTCAGTCACCTGGTTCTGTCTCTCTCAAAATACCTACATTTCATTATCTCAGACCTGATTCTTTATACGAATGTGGTGTTAATGTCTGCTGTCTCTCTTGATAAACTCCTTGAGACTGTTTCATATTTTTCCCTTGTATTCCCTTATCTGGCAATTGTGAGAAATTAATAAAAAACTTATTGACTAAAGTGACTTCTGATATATAGATATATACATATATATATACATATATATATATACACGTGTGTGTATTTAAAATTGCTTCTTTACTTTTTGGACATCTGAGCATGAAGTCATTTCTGCATTTGAATACTCACAAATCTAGTTGTCACTGTTTAAGAGATGCCACTGTGGCCATAGGACAAAGGAGAGCATGAATAGAATTTCCAAGATTTCTTTGGAAACTTCTTTGGTGACCACATCATAAGAATTTCAATTGCTACTATGTGGAAGAACACCATAAACATGCCATATTAAACATTAATTGCTATGAGAAAAGTAGGGAAAGTCTATATTTCTAATTAAATATAATAACAACTAAAATAACTACCCAAGAAAATCCAATAAATAGAGCCAATTAATTACAACAGAAGCTTGTCATTACTTGATTGAATCTTAAAGAAAATGGGCTGGTGGGCTTTCATGTCCCCATGCACCTGAGGGGATAAACGTAAAAAGGAACTGATAACTTGGGGAGATAAACTATTAAACTAACATTCTGGTTTAATTTCAACCATAACTGAAAGCAGTTTTGCAAGCTTCAATCAAGTGTGTTTTTGGCAATTGCAGAGAGCCTTACATCATGGCTGAAAGAGAGACGTAGACTCATTCTCTTCTATTTTGAGCTCCCTACTCAGCAATTACTATATTCTGATTGACTCTCATTTGACATTGTTATTGTGAACCTGGAAAGCAATACTATACAATCACAACCCTCAAAGATCACCCTTTTCAGAGAAGAACAAATACATAAAAATCAATAAGACTCATGGAAATCAATCACCAATTTCTTATGCATTTATTATGTGCATATTCTTATATTATACATATCACAACTAGTACATTCATTTTTAAAGAAGCAAGGGAAATAGGTATCAAAGAATACAAAAAAACAAATATTATAACTTTCCACACTGAATAATTTAATATAACTGTATAAGTAACAGGTAAAATCTATGCCTTAAAGGAAAATAAATTCTGTTTTGATTCATATCATATAATACTTCAAAAAGTCTATGATTTTCTTTCTGTAGGAATTATCTGTATCAAGGATTACCTTAATATGATCTCATGAAGCCACCAAAAATAATGGAAAAAAAGGAAGGGAAGGGAAGGGAAGGGAAGGGAAGGGAAGGGGAGGGGGAAGGGAGGGGAGGAAGAGGGAGAGGGAGAGGGAGAGGGAGAGGGAGAGGGAGAGGGAGAGGGAGAGGGAGAGGGAGAGGGAGAGGGAGAGGGAGAGGGAGAGGGAGAGGGAGAGGGAGAGGGAGAGGGAGAGGGAGAGGGAGAGGGAGAGGGAGAGGGAGAGGATGAGGGAGAGGGAGAGGGAGAGGGAGAGGGAGAGGGAGAGGGAGAGGGAGAGGGAGAGGGAGAGGGAGAGGGAGAGGGAGAGGGAGAGGGAGAGGGAGAGGGAGAGGGAGAGGGAGAGGGAGAGGGAGAGGGAGAGGGAGAGGGAGAGGGAGAGGGAGAGGGAGAGGGAGAGGGAGAGGGAGAGGGAGAGGGAGAGGGAGAGGGAGAGGGAGAGGGAGAGGGAGAGGGAGAGGGAGAGGGAGAGGGAGAGGGAGAGGGAGAGGGAGAGGGAGAGGAGAGGAGAGGAGAGGAGAGGAGAGGAGAGGAGAGGAGAGGAGAGGAGGGATATTTTAATTTGCTCTCTCAATCTATCACTCTTTATGTGCCAATAAGTACTATGGGTAGTATCATAAATAAGCAGGAATCATACTTTATCATCGATATGAACAGTTCCCAAATTTTTGAAAGTCAACTGTTATTGCAACATTGTAATTGTATAAATTGTTCTGCTTCTGGTCACTTCACTTAGCATTGGTTCATACAAGTATTTCCATGTTTTTCTATTACAACCCTCTCATCATTTCTTAAAGTAAACTAATATTTCATTACTTTCATATATGAGATTACATTCTAAGAGGGTTTCCTGGCCCACAGAGATTGAGTGAGTTGCCTAAGGATACAAAATGAGTACAAATCAGATGGAGGAATAACATGAACTCAAGTGTCCTAGCATTTGAGACCAATTCACAATTTGGTAAACTACAATATCTTTCTTTGAGTAGTAAGAAGGCAAATCGCTTTGAGTCTCAACGAATTAAAAACTTGAATTTATAAGGAAGGTTTGTGATTTTCTATAGCTTATGAGGAGGTATAAGGAGTAATTCTTAAAATAATGATCAGTATACATCTGTTATAAGAAAGTAATAACTGTTTACTGAATAACTATTGTAGATTTAATCTTGCCCACAAAAAACACCAAGATGACTTTGATTAGTTATTTTCACTATGTAGTAATTGTTTTATTTAACCCAAATTATGTCCTATCTTCTTTAAAATGTGAACATTAATCAATCCTAAATATGAACTGTCATTGCCTACCACAGAAATGGACACATATCATCAAATATGGCTATGTAGCTCTGACCTTCCTATAAATAGACTTTAACCACTGTCACTCTTACACAAAAATTTTGTAAACATTCCAACAAGTTAACTTTTCAGTAGGAGTCAGTCATTAGAAACTTTGGTAATAGGATTTCTCTATTAATATGACCTGAAATTTGATGCTAATTCTCCTGCCAATAAGTGGGGAAGTTATATATTTTAGAAACTCCCAACAAGCAAGCATTTGGAGTTTGAACACACACACAAAAAAAACAACAGTTTCCTTTTCTTCATAAAAACAATGGAAAAAAGTTAGATAATAATGCTAATGAGTAATATCATACCAGTATTCAAAATGATATTACCTTGAAAATGTACTCAATGAAATGACAGGTAATGAAGATAATGTAAATGAGTCAATATATCCTTTGTCAAGGGCAGAGTAGTCTAAAAGGAGGCAGCTAAAAAGGGCACTAAAAGACTATCTGTTCTTTCATCCAGCCATAGCACTGCTGGGTTTGTACTCCAAAGAGATAATGAGATAACCTGTACACAAATATTTATAGCTGTGTTCTTAGGGGAGGCAAAAAATAAAAAAATGAGGGGATGCCTTTTGATGGGGAATGCCTGAACAAATTGTGGTATCTTTTCATGATGGAATACTATTGTGCTCAAAGGAATAATAAACTGGAGGGATTCCATGTTAACTGGAAAGACCTCCAGGAATTGATGCAGAGTGAAAGGAGCAGAACCAGGAAGACATTGTATACAGAGACTGATACACTGTGGCACCATCAAATGTAATGGTCTTCTCTACTAGCATCAATGCAATGATATAGAACAATCCCGAGGGACTTATGAGAAAGAAAGTATCCACATTCAGAGGAAAAACTATGGGAGCAGAAATACAGAAGAAAAACAATTGCTTGATTGTATGGGTCAATGGGGATATGATTGGGTACTCTAAACAATCCTCCTAGTGCAAATATCAACAACATGGAAATAGGTTTTGATCAAGGACACATGTAAAACCCAGTGGAATTACACGTTGGCTATGGGAAGTGGTGGAGGGAGGGAAGGGAAATAATACAATTCTGGTAACCAAGGAATAACATTCTAAATTGATAAAATAAAAATTTCAAAAAATGAAAGAAGGCAGCTAAATGGTTCAATGGATAGAGTACTGAATCAGGAACATCTGAGTTCAAATATTGCCTCAGAAACAGATCATCTGTGTGATTCTGGCCAAGTCACCTCATTTCTGTTTGCATTATTCCAGGAGAGAAGGAAATGACAGAGCAATCTAGTATCTTTGCCAAGAAAATCCAATGGACATCCTTGATGTGCCACAGCAACAAATTAAACTAATACCAAAGTGTTGGATTATTTCAAGTCATGTTAATAACTAAGTGCCTTCCTGACAAACTACTCAAAATAAATTTCAGGGGCATCACCGATCTCAGATCCTAAGGCTGGAGGACAGCCATCAGTATTCTGCTCCTATGGTAGTTATTGTTAGTGGTTGAGGAAAGAGATCTGATTGTAATCATCTTGTTGGACAATCCAGAAGCCTGCTTGAAACTGTTACCTTCAAACCCCAATTGGCCTCAGTCTGTCAAATACCATTCCTTCAAACTGCAGTGTCTGCAGAAGTGAAGAATAAAAATGATCAGTAGAAGTCTCTCTCTCCTGTCTTTGTTAAGGATGATTTACATTATTAACTAATATGAGTTACCTAATTTAACTACTATAGAGGTTATTAAATATGTTTATAAATGGAAGTCATTTTAGACATGACTGCTGACTGCTTTAAATACTAAATTTGGCAACCATCTTGTTTGGAAGACAGCAGGCTTTAAGTAACTCTTCTGTCTATCCTTTAGAATGAACATTATTATATTTCTAAAGTTTAAATGAAGTGGAATCTCTGGGACCTGTGATCAAGGAATTTTAAAAACAAGAGGCACCTATTAAGTGGCTCAGTGGATTGAGTCTGCCTTAGGGACCAAAGTTCCTAGGTTAAAATATGGCCTTGGATAGTTCCTCGCTATATGACCCTGGTCAAGTCATTTAATCCTCATTACCTGCCCTTACTATTCTTCTGCCTTGGAAACAATTCTCAGTATGAACTCTAAGGTGGAAGATAAGTTTATTTATTTAAGAATAAATAAAATAAAATGAAATAAATCAGAAAGGATACTTTAAAAAACTATTATTATTGTTGCTATTATAATATTAGAAATTGTACTTGTTCTCAAAAAAATGGTCACACGAGGAGAAATGTCTCTGGAAGAGTTAGGAGCAGAGAACAGTGAACCTAGTAGAATGGGACCAAAATTGAAGAAACACAGAACTGATTCCCAAAGCCATAGAGGATTTTCCTCAGCTAGTCAGTATAGAATCAACCACGTATTCTTCTCAATATGCTTCGGGACTACTTCTGTCTTCCAGAAGTTACTAGCTCATCAGTATCAAAGAAAACAGTCTGCTGGGAAGGGCACTGAAGACACGGCTCCCCGAGTTATTGTGGGAAGGAAGGAACCACAAACTGGTAATTGGTAAAAATAAAGCAAAACGAACACAAACTACGACCACTCACTTGGAGATTGCCCCCAGAAAATGAGGCTCCAATTACGAAAGACGCCATAGAAGGAGGCGGAGTCCAAATACAGATTGAAACATACCACTCTGCACTTGATGACCTCCATGAACTATTCTCTAGTGTATGCAATATGTGCCATGTTTCACAACATGATGAAGAGGGAAATAGGTATCCTCGGATAATATATGTAGTCCCTGCCTTCTTGGGATTGGGGGAGGGAAGGAGAGGGAAAAAAGAATGAGAGGGAGGCTTTTGGACAGAGCTAATGTGAGACTTTGTTTCTCTTGGAGAAACATATTTATTATATATGTATCATGAATCACGTTGTTGTTGCATATTATTTTATGTTACTGACAAGAAATAAATAGTAACAAAAATAAAAACAATAGTTGACTGGTTACAATTTGTTCTCCATAAACTATTTCTGGAAGGGCGATACATGCCGCAGGGGAAGTCAGTATTCTATTCTTATTCATTATTAATTCAACTAGGCTTTACTCACCCTTCATATAATTTGAGGAAGATAGTTCTTGAATGCATTATAATATAACTATGCCTCATCTAGGAAACATGTTGAGTTTTAACACTAGGCAGGTATGGAGAACACTGCATGACATTTTCTGAGAGCAATTAATTCTATTTTTTTAATTTCATTTTATTTATTTTATTTTATTTTATTTTGGTTCTATCTCTTCCGGATGCTAAGAAACTCCCCTAGTCTTTTTTACTTGGGATTTTGATTTGATCAGCTAGCTCTGAAATGCTTCATGTAAAGGTTGGCTATCACAACTTTTTTTATTTTTAAAGTATGTCCATAAAATTAGAAATCAGCAATAAAAACAATCTCATTGATATAATTCATGCTTTGGCATCTCTAAATTATCTGAATGAATTATTTCATTTATCCTAGTTACAATTAAATATCTCAATAGGAAAATGTGGTTAAATAAATTGGACTTGATGTGTTAAGCAGAAAAACTCCCATTAAAAATAATTCATGAGGGGGACACCTGGGAGGCTCAGTGCATTGAGAGCCAGACCCAAATAAAGGAGGTCCTGTGTTCAAATTTGAACTCGGACCCATCCTGTCTGTATGACCCTGGGCAAGTCACTTAACTCCCATGGCCTTGCCCTGACCACACTTCTGCCTTGGAACCAATACCCAGTATTGATTCCAAGACAGAAGGTATGGGTTTAAAATAAATTCATGAGGGGACAGCAGGCTGGCTCAGTGGATTGGGAGCCAGGCATAGAGATGGGAGGTCCTGGGTTCAACTCTGGCTTGGACCCTTCCTGGCTGTGTGACCCTGGGCAAGTCTCTTAACCCCCACTGCCTAACCCTTATTGCTCTTCTGCCTTGGAACCAATACACATTATTGATTCCAAGACAGAGAGTAAGGGTTTAAAATAAATAAATAAAGTAATTCATGAAATTCCATCTCCACCGTGGTTATTAGGAGGAGAGCTTACTTATGTTTAGGACATTAGAATGAATTTTGATCATGTAATCCAACTTCCATCTCATGAAGAGAGAACACATGAAAACTTAGCCATAGAAAATAGATGCTCTTACACACACACACACACACACACACATACACACACACTTCATTGAAATAGCACGGTATTCTGGGTAGTCTTGGAAGTAACATCAGAAAAATCATTTTCAAAGCCAAACCACTGGAATATAGGGTGTTTGATCCTGGGCAGGATGTTTGATACCTTTTATGTCCCTCAAGTATATAGAAATAATCAATAGATGATCATATAGAAAAACAAATAAATAATAAACTGTAATATTGAAGTCCCTGTGGGCAGCTAAATGGCAGAGTGGATAGAGGGCTGGGTCTGAAGTCTGAAAGACTCCTATTACCTAGTTCAGATCTGGCCTCAGACACTTACTTGCAGAGTGACTCTGGGCAAGTCACTTAACCCAGTTTGCCTCAATTTACTCATCTGTAAAATGAGCTGGAGAAAGATAAATTTGTCAAGTAAATCTCTCATGCAGTCCCAAGTCAGATACAACTGAAAAATTCCTTTAATCCATTGAATTTATGTGTTATCTGTTGAGTCACTGATGAAGTGGGCCCATTTGAAAACATCCCACTCATTTCCTATCACATACCTTTATAAATTATCTTTTTGTAGTTAAAAAAAATACCAAGATCAGAGTTGATTTCTATGCCAAGTATGCTGGTAGCTCTGCATTTCTGATTCTAGCCAAGGTCCTAGAGTTGTTCCTGGATTTTTTTCTTTGTGCCTTCCACGTAATCCTATCTTGCCACTTCTACCATGACATTTGTCACTTCTGGCACTTTCCCTCCCCCCCCATGCTAGCTCAGACACTCATCACCTGTCACCTAATTATTGTAATAGTCTCCTAATTAGTCACTGCCTCAATCTCTCATCACTCTCACCCCCAAGTCCCTTCTCTATTCTGTTTGAAAAAATCATTTTTCTCCCATCCGGATCTGAACAGATCATACCACAACTGAATGAGCACCAATAGCTCACTATTGCCTCGAGTGAAATGCAAACTCTTCTCTATACTTTCTAAGCTCTCCATAGCAAGACATTTTTTTCCCCAAAGTTCTTGTCTATTCCAACTACTCCTGACTCTGCAGTCTAGTCAAATTCGCCTTTTCTGTTTCTCTGGTCCAGGGGCAGCCCAATTCCCATCTTTGCAAGGGCCGTCCTCTCTTGAACATCCATGCCTTGGAATGCAATGCATCCCTTCTTCATCCCCACTCATAGAATCCCTTCCCTCCAGATACAGTTGAATCACAGTCCACATGAAGTCTTTTTTTTTAAATTACTGAGCTATAAGTGACTTCCTTCCATAACCACCTTGAATCTAACTGCTTTAATCTACTTTTGTTTGTGCTATACATACTCATCTATATATTGGTTGTCTTCTCATCAGAACTGAAGTTCTTTCAGGGTGGGGGAATGTCATTCTTTCTTCTGCAACTAGAACTTGGTAAATGGTTGAAGATTAACTAATAAAACTATGAGTAAAGTGGGGCAGCTGGGTATCTCAGTGGATGGAGGGAGGTCCTGGGTTCAAATCTGGCCTCAGACATGTCCCAGATGTGTGACCATGGGCAAGTCACTTATCCCCCATTGCCTAGCCCTTACTGCTCTTCTGCCTTGGAGCCAAAACACAATATTGATTGTGAGCAGGAAGGGAAGGGTTAAAAAAAAAAGCTATGAGGAGATACATATCTCTCTCTTCTTATCCAAACTCTATATCTTAGCCTAACCTCTACCAGCACCATTGGACAGATGGGACAATTAAGACAGTAAAGTCAACAAGCAAGTATATCCAATTTGCTAAGTGCTGGGAATACAAAGAAAGACCAAAAAAAAAAAAAGGAAGAGAAAAAAAGTCTCTGAACTCAAGAAACTTATATTCTAATGGCTAATGGCATTACCAGAATTCAAAAACTTATAATAAAGCATAGTTGTTCAAGCAGCAAGGAACAGTGAAAAGAGTACAGAACATTAATTCAGAAGTCCTGGGCTCAAAATGAGAAAGCCACCATTTTTATAGTATTAGGGAAGTAAGTGACTCAACCTTTCTGGGACTGACTCAGTTTACTCATCTATAAAATGAGGATGGTCAGGGAACTCTACATTCTCTTTTAAATCTATATCTAACTTTATTCCACTTGATAATTCTTAAAATTTTAGATGAAGTGATGCATTATTTTTCATTTTGACTTATATCTTCTACCTTGCTAGGAATAAATTGATCCTTTCAATACATTTACTATGAATTACATTTTTGTACCAAATATTAAAATTAATAATTGTGATTTACATTGTCCCTGAGGTTCAGATTCTCTTTTTTCTACTTGATATCTATGAGAATAAAAAGTTTATTAAAAATAAGTGGTTGGCAGAAGTTAGAAAACCAGTCATTATTGGGGTAGAAAAGGAAATTTGGAGCTATAAAAAACGCTCCAAATTTGTTACTATTTTGAGTCAGGGCACTAACAGGGTTAACATCAATCTGAATTAGTCTAATTACAATTCAGACTGTAAGTATAAATGTTATTTTCAGAAATTATATGAAATTTCTCATACAGGTATCATTACTATTTCTAGATATTAATGAAAAAAACAACCTTTAGTTGAGTTGTAGTCAAGAAGAGTCGGAAAAAGAAACAACTTAGCAATAATCAATCTTGTTTTTCACTTAAAAGTATGAAATATGGTGACCCATCGCTCTTGTCTACCTGCCCTTACACAGGTGTTCCATGAAGTATGCTCAGAAATTCATGTTTTCATGAAGAGTGAACCCACCAGGTCAAATTTCAGAAACTTGTCGAGTCAATGAACTGATGGGGAATCTTCACAAGTGTTGGTCTTAGGGAGAGCTCAGATACCTCACGTACCTAGTCGCTCATTTATAGGGAGCAAAGATATTATCAAGGCAGCAAATGGGATGTCAGCAGGCAGCTGGGGAGGGCTAGTAATTATTAATATAATAACAATGACAAGAATAATATAGTGCCTTAAGGTTCGTCAATTACTTTATATATGGCAGATTCTTTCATCAAAACCAGCCAATTGTCTAGGTCTGAGCTTTATGATGGCTAATCTGTGAGGTAGGGAGAAAGTCAGTGGGTGGGTAAAGGAAAGCAGCTACACTAACTAATTTTAGAAGAGATCTGAAGATCTTTATCAGCATCCAAAAAGCAGGGAAATGAGTTTCTTTCCCCCTCAGCATTTCATCCGTCTCCATCCCAAGCTGCACTTTTGTGATGTTTTTGGTAATTTTTAATGATATTTTTGAACCGGTAAGTCACTAGTATCAAAAGATCATGAGGGTTCTCCTCAACCATGACCTCCCTAAAAATAAGTTAGAGAAGGCACATCATTGTCAGTCCTATTCATCCAGCCCTAAGGACCCTCCGGACCAGTATGCAGTCTTGCTTCTCTAACTGACTCTTTGCAATGCTGAACTGGATGTCTTACAGACATCTTAAATGCAAACAGTCTAAAATTATCTTCCCATCCAATCTCTCCAACCTTTCCTTCTTTTATTTCTCCATTACTGTGGAGGGGCATCAGCATCCTCCCAGGCACTCCCAAACTCCTAATCTAGGTACCCTCCTCTGCTCCTGTCCCACATCCAAATCTTGGTTTTTGTTCAGTTGTATTTCAATCATGTCAGATTCTGTGTGACCTCTGTGGCATACTGGAGTGGTATGCCTTTCTCCTCCACAACTCATTTGACAGATAAGGAAACTAAGGCAAACGGAGTGCAGTGACTTCTCCAAAGACACATAACTGGTAAGTGCCTGAGCCCAGATTGAACTCAGAATGAGAAGTCCTCCTGCCTCCTTTGCACCACCTACCTACTCCCCAATCTCTTGTGAAATCCAGTCAATTCCCCCATTACATCTCTCACGGAAGCTCTCCTTTCTCACCTCTGACACTGTAATCCATCCTGGTACAAATCCTTATTCATCACCTCATGCTTGGAATATTCCAATTGCTTGTTGTTAGGGGCTCTCCATATCTCCCTCCAGTCTGTCCTCCATTCAGCTGGCAAACTGATCTTCCTAAAGTACTAGCTGCCCATGCTATGCACCCCTCCCGCCCTATCCCCAAGAATTCCAGTGGCCCTATCTCCCACTTAGGATAAAAAAAAAATTAACTCATCTGATTTTTAAAGACCTTCCTGCCTTTCCCATCTCTGCTTACAGCTTACCCCTCTCCCTCCCCCTAAAGCCACTCCACCCCCAACAAGATTCCCTTGGAGTGACTCAGGCCTCCAAGCAGAGATAAGCATCTCCTGACTCTGGGCATTTCTCCTGGCTCTCTGGAAACACTTTCCCTTCTTACCTCTGCCTCTAGGCTCCCAAGAATCACTTCAAATTTCAACTAAAGTATCACCTTCTGCAAGAAGTTTTCCCAGGCCTCTTCCATCTTAGTGTTTTTTCTTGGTGATGATTTCCAATTTTATGTATGTATGCATGCATGCATGCATGCATGTATTTGTCTATGTATATATGTATGTATGTATGTATGTATGTATGTATGTATGTATGTCTGTCTTTTTGGTCAAAGTTATTCCTGCAAAGTTATTCTGGTGGCCATTAGACTGCACCCCTAGAGAGTAGACTGGTTTTCCTCCTCTCTTTGTATTCATGAGATCCACATAGTAGGAGTTTAATAAATGTTTATTGCCTTGTTGCCTGACTCCACAGAGATGGCCCCAGGGATAATCCAGGCAGTTAATGCCTCCTTTAAAAAAGAAAAACCAACAAAACCTCCTACAGTGTCCCTTAACAAAAGTTTGTTGATTCATTGATAACAAGGTACTAAGTAGCAACAGACTAATTAGCTATTATCAGAACACTTTAGTGTGGATTGTGGTAGTGAAAAGAGTTCCCACCCAGGAGTCTAGAGTGACCTTGGGTTAAAGACATTCAAACTTCCCTAAGCCTTTGTTTCCTCAACTTCTGCACCACTTCTGGTACTTACTTCACAGGGTTGTAGGAGAAATCACAAAAAGTCTGTGAAGCAAGAGTCCTAAGTCAATGGCACAATTTATGATCATTGACAGAAAATGTCTTCCAATTAATCAATAAACATGAAGAAACTATTAGATGCAAGACATTGGACAGAAATACAAAAAATTGAAAAAAAATTTAAAGAAGAATGTTTATGTCCTCAAGGAATTTAATTTTCTAAAAAAATATTGGGAAATTCTGCCCATTGCCCCCTTATTTGGGTTACTCATTCAGAGTAGATTCTTTGAAGCCCTCACTTCATAGGACATTCATATGATAAAGATAAAGTTAAATGAGATCAGTAGAGGTAGTCTATATAAACCCACTCATTTTACCAGTGAACTATTTTCACAGGAGGGGGCTTAAAGCTATATAAATGGGATCTCTCTTATAATTAAATGCCTAAAATTCAATATAGTCAGTGAATATGTCCAAAGTTAAGCAAGCTGTGTAAGGAAAGTCATCTTTGGATGACTGATGATGGCATAGCTCTCTCAAGTGCCTTTTCAAACGTTAAAGTCAGGTGATGGTTCATCACTGGCTAGTTGATTGTGAACATTATTTATTTGGTTTCTAAAATAGTAAATTGAGGCTCATGGAGAATAGGAAAGCAGGACAGACTTAGAAGTCAGAACATTATCAGAATATTAATGCATCTTTTGGAGGAAGATCCCACTTAGAGGACAGAAGAACAGACTCAATGATCTAAAAATGACAAAGCTGTCCATCATATAACAAAGTTGAATCATTTACTAATAAACTATATTGTACAGAGAAACTCTACAACTTGATTGCTTTTGAAATTTGTGTGCTTATGTATAAAATAGATAAGGGGAGATTATATGTGTGTAAATATATATATATATATATATGTGTGTGTGTGTGTGTGTGTGTGTGTGTGTGTGTGTGTGTGTGTGTGTGTGTGATGGATTACACCAAAATTCTCTTTTAAGAAAAAAATTATTGGGAATGGGGGAATATAATAGAGGTTTAAAAATTACAATACTAGAAACTTAATACATGATCAAACTGTCACTCACATGTTTAATAAAAAGCTAATCCATTCAATCAAATCTTAATAAAAATCACATTGAAGAAGGTGAATGTGTACCAATATGATATAGTGTTATTTTGCCTACTGTCCTAGGAGTTCAAAGATTAAAAATCATGCCCCCCCCCCCCACATCTCAGGGAGTCCCCAGCCAACTCCTAGTTAGGTTGATGACTAGCAAAAGGTTGGTCTGCAAACCTGCTTAGGATGCTAAGAAACACTGTTCTAATCATTGGCTTTCTGTCCTCAGACCTGTTAATACATCAGCATTACTATATACAGTGAGCTTTTTCCATGGGCATTCAATGCAAAGTACTTTCAAGTCAATATCCATAAGGACAATTTGCTAATATGAGGAGGGTCAGTTACAACAAGCAAATCCATGGCGGCTCTAACATCAGCATGGTTTCCTGACTCCGGGATTGGAATCAGAGGAGGTACTAAATATTATTTTATAGGATGAATGAATGGAAATGAAATTTCCTACTATCCTGGGACATCCCATTTAAAGGAGACCATCACTGGGAGACTCTAATCATTTGTGTAAGAGTAAAGGTATGGATTGCTAGGATCATTTCCTATACTTGTCCTTCTCCCTAAAGAAAATTCTTTATACTTTAAACAACCATTCAGTTCTAGAAATTAAATGTGTTTAGAATATGAATTGTTGTTTTAGCCAACTTTAAGAATTACACAGAAAAGAGGTATGAAATGACATGAAATATCCAATGTATAAACCCACAATTCAATATAACAGTTAATATTGAGAAATAAATACAAAGAAATCTTATTAGAGATTACCTGGCTTTTTTATGTTATGAATTTTAACCCAGAAGTCTGACCACTTGTTTTTGTAATGATTTTATTCAAACTATTTAAATATAATTGATAACTCTTGTGGATCGGTGTATTTTATTTTATAATTTAAAAACATGATTCTGAGAGAATTTTTACAGGGTTCATCAGAATACCAGAGGGGTGTCCATGACCCATAGTTTAAGAACCCCTGCAATATGTGCTAATGATTTAATACAATACAAGAAAGAAGCCGGATGTCTATGGCATAATTTTAAGAGGCATTGACATGTTTCTCTCATAAATAATAACAAAACACCCACTACTGAAAGCCCTACTCAGGATATAAAGCTGACACAGAGTTCTGAAAGGCTATTTCAGCAAGGTACAGAATCTTGGAGGTTCTGTCATGATAAAAAGGAGGGCTGACACTCAGATCATCCTGTTGTTAAATCACCTATTTGCTATTCTGAACAATTTGAAGGAAATGAGGAGAATGTATTCCAAAAAAAAAAAAAGCTGATTCAGAAATTAATCCCTAATGATTTTACCACAAATGAAGATTTATAAAATGGAAAGAGGGGTACAACAGTCAGTACACATTCAAAAATAAACAGAGTGGGGAGTTGGAGAGTGGGCGTTATCGTGCTTGTAGTGCTGCAAGAAACATTATTTCATGGAACTCTGGGTCATTTTTGTAACAAAATGTTCATGATAAGCATTTTCACAAAGACCACCATGAAGATAATTTCAGTTATGGGCCAACATCTGTTGTACATGATGAACATAAATTCTATGAAATATCTGATAAAACACTTCCAATGAAATCAACCTAAAATTTAATGCAGTGAAGTCCCTGAAAAGCTAAGCATTGGAAAAAGATAGTGAAAATATAGAAGTATAGAGCCCAAATGTTTTTTTAAGTCATGTAAAATAAATATTTTATACAAGGAAAGAGTCTAGAGGGACTAAACATAGAAAACTCTATATAATATCATTCATAAAATTAAGCTGGGTATATCCTAACAAGGAAGAAATTATATGCTAACAGGGAATTCATTTCTGAATTAGTTATGTATTTTCATACCATCAGCTTGTTAGGGAAAAACCTAAGTCAATAATGAATTAGAATAATAAAAATGAGAAGAATAAGTGTATAATTGAGGCAAATCTAATTTGGCCTGCTAGTATGAGCTGCCGTGAAAATGGGAAATGGATAAATGAACAGACCTTGACATGGACTATCTCTTTTTCATAAGAAATATAAATCAATCACTAAAATCAGGAGACCAAAACTCTAGAAACCACCTTACAATGCAAATATTTGACCATTTAGGCAAACAGGGACATATGGCAAGCAAAGAATACTAGGATAGAAGAGAAACTTATTTGTAAAATTACAAAAGCAAGGATAATAGGAAATAATGAGTAGCTAAATCTCAGTAAACAGTAAAGAAGTAATAAAGGGAAAATGAATCTTAAAAGAAAGCATGTTGAAAAAGTCAGCAAATCATCCAGAAACATTGAATGTAAAGGTAGTAAGACACTAAGGGGATGAAAAGAAGGGAAATGATTTGTCAATAACTCTTTATCCTCAAATACAGAAAAGTCATTGGCTTTTAGGATTCCACCATCTCTAACTTCATTAAGAAGTCAAAATAAAAGAAAGACAAAAACAATGGGAAGAGTAGTTGAACTGGTCCAAATAGATGGACCGTTTTCAATTCAAAAAAATATATAAAAGAATACATAATGCTTTGAGAAAAATAGCGATTTTTAAAAATAAAATATCTGAGTATGCCTGACAAAGGTTATCTTAAGAATGATGCTAATTAATAACCCATTGCCCACTTCTTGTTCTTTACAAAATATTTAGGATAATAATCTTCACATGTATTAGGGCTATCATTTAGAAAAGTCTGAGGAGCCCAACAGGTGATTTTCTGCAAACAATGCCCAGCAACGGGCCAAAATTTTGTGGTTAATCATCCATTGACTATGAGAAACAGGCAATATAAGTTTGCATCACATTTATTATTTATTTACTACTTTATTTAAATTGTTTATTATAGTATAGCAAATGGCTTCTTGAAAGACTTCTTTCCCAAAAAAGAGGCCTCTTGAAAATATAACAAAATTATCTAAGATTCAATGGAAAATCTAACAGAAATAACTGCTTGGAGACTGTCTAATTACTACTCTCAAAGGATACATAAAACAAGGAGGTGTATGTATGCTCAACAATGATTTTTGCCACTAACATGGACAATGTCCAGAGTGGAATGAGGACTCCCTAGAAAACAGAGATATTACACAACTTTTATGGCAAGACATCTTTCAGAACTCTGCTAAAATCTATGGACTACTTGGAATAATGCTTCAAAGTGTATAAAATAAAATACATAGTACTACAAAGGAAAATAAATTCATTGAAGTATTGTGAATGTATGTACATATATAATAGGCAGATATACACAAAGTATATATATATATGTATATGTATATAAAATAAATCTGTGTACATATACATGATGTATAACTATATACCTATATGTATATATAGAATCATATACATATATAAAGATATATACATCTTCATATGTGTATGTATATGCTTGAGTATCTCCATGGGTATATCAATCAAAAACAAGTTCCTTGATCCCAAGTTATGATTATTATGATCCAAATTTCTACAGTTCTTTTCAGTGGTATCCAACATTCCGTGACCCCTTTGGGGGTTCTGTTGACAAAGAAATTAGAGTAGTTTGTCATTTCCTTCTCCATTTCATTTTACATATGAGGAAACTGATTCAAACAAGATGCAAAGGCTTGCAACAGGTTCACACAGCAAAGTGTAGGATGTTAAGACCAGTATTCTATTCACTGAACCTTCCAGAAAACTGTTTTTATGAATGGCCAAGTACTACAGGAGGTCTTAATTGTACATAACAGTGAACTGAATCAATTAAGCAGCATTGCAGAGATTCCTAAGTGAGATTCGTAATCACTCAAAAGTATCTATGAAGGTGGAATAAAATATTATTTCAATATATATCAGTATAATTTTCAATGTTCATTACAATCACTTGTCTTTTATTTCAGGTTTTTACAAAAATTATTCTGATGAGGGCAGCTTGCCAAATCTATCCAGAACATAAAGAGGATAATAAATTCACCTGCCTTAAGCAATACAATGTTTTTTTAACCTTTCAGAACAATGCTCTTTGTGCCTAACAGCCATCCATATCATATAAAAGGTACATTCAAATACATATACTAAAATTCAAATTTAATTAACTTGTAAAATTTAAAGTTTGTAAAACTTTGTCCAGTGATTGGAATACAGTCTAACTTTGCATTATCTGACCCAAAAGAGTCTATTAAATTAATCATTTAAACAATATTTCAATTCAAGGCTTAGTGGACTTAAGAAAACAAACTTTCCAAACACAATCCACATGAAATTGTTAGCCTGATGGCAGCTGTCTTATCTACTCACTGAAAAAACCAGGGAGGCATTATTTCAAAAGAAAACAAAAACAACATAAACCTGGACCAAGTTACTTTAAAGTTTGAAAGAAAAGAATGACCTGTAAATCGTGATTTGATCAAATCAGCTTGATATACAATGAACCTGGAATCAAAGAGATTGTATTATAAGACAAAGTATTGCATGGAATAACAGCTCTGCTTTCTTCCAAATGGTTCTCTGAGCCCCAAACAAAGCTGTTATTCATTTACGATATGACAGGATTGAGAGGTGTTTTTATAGCTCTTTTATAGCCATGAAAAGGGTACTAAAAAGAAAAATTAGAGTTCTTTTTGACCAAAATCAAATGTATCCTTGAATTTTTTTATCCTCTCCAAAAATAAGGGATTCAATATGTTTTTGGCCAATGGATGGTCATTTCAGAAACAGGCATATCACTAATTTATTACTTTCTGTGGGCATGTCTACTGTATGTTATGTGAGATTAAGACATGATATTGGGGAAACTTAGTTGGTTTAGTAAACTGAGAGCCAGGCCTGAAGATAGGAGGTCCTGGGTTCAAATTTGACTTCAGACTCTTCCTAACTATATGAACCAAGGAAAGTCACTTATCCCTTTTGCCTAGCCTTTGAACCAATACATAGAACTGATCCTAAAACCTGAAAGGTAAGAGTTGTTTGCTTCTTTACTTTAAAAGACTCAATACTTGTTCTGACCAAAAGAAAGACCAATGAACAAATTTGCTGACTGCAGCCTATTGACTCTAATTGTTTGTTTAAGTGAAAATCTGCAACCTGCAACACAAGAATTGGTACCTATCAATGAATGATGCTATTTCTACATTCAAAACTATCTTGGGCTTTAAATCAAATTGATTTTCTGCAAAATGGCCAAATTTCGACATATTCGTATTTGTATCCAAAACAAAGAGGTTACCGTGGTCATCAAATATAATATAGATGCAATATTTAACATAGTAGCCTATAAGAAAGATGTACACACAGGTGATGTGGGACAGGGTCTTTTGATATCACTGGCCTCACCCTCTCATTATACAGTTGGAGAAATTAAGACACAGAGAAAGAGTGTATTCAATATTATTGAGAAAATAAATGAAAAAGACAGGATTTGAAACCAGATTTAATGAAACCAAAGCAATCATAATATCACTGCTTTGTCATTCAATCCCACCTTTACCTCTGAGTTAGGACTTCAGTTCCCCACAAGAGACCTACAATTCTGATAATTAAAGTTATTACTTCTAGCTCTGACCTGGATCTATCCCACTAATTCTCCTCATCCAAGTGCCCTCCCATGTAATGTTCATTATATGATGCTCTGCATGCTGGCACATGCATATAAACACCTAAGCAAGGGCATGGTAGGGTTGAAATTTACACTGGTGAGGAAATATGCTAACCAAAAATTGTCAACAGGACTTTAGTCAATAAATGTGTTCATTGTTCTTTGCTGTAGCCAATACTATCTGGTATATGGTCTGGATCCTACATACTGAACAAAGCACTGACATGTCAACAGAGAGTTAATACTCTGAATTAGTGATATGTGTACCTAAAATCAATATAAAATCAACCAATGACCCCAAGGGCTAAATACTTTTCTACTCCTACAATGAGTCAAGTTTTTCTATTTTTTAGTGTTTTATTGTTACTGTGTGCTTTAGGGGTTGGGAGACAGGAGAATAGTTGAGTCATTTGCAAATGGGAATGATTTATTGCAGGGGATTAGAAGTCAGGCAAATACTATCAAATGATGGTTTACTTTCATCTTTTCCACGTTGGGGCTGATTACTTCATAGGTAGTTTTTTTTACCTTATTTTGTATCTTGTTTCATGACATGATGAAAGGGGAAATACACAAAATAAGATATTTACCACTTATATAGTATTACCTGCCTTCTTGGGGAGGAGAAGAAAAGGGAGTGCAGGGAGGAAGGGAAAGAACATGGACTGAAAAAAATATTAGAAAATAAATATTTAAATTGTATCAACATGCAATCTAGAAAAATGAAAATTAAAAATAAATTAAAAGTATTCAGAGAGCTAAAAAAAAAAAACAACCCAAATCCTTAATTATGGTAGAATCGGGAAGACATGGGTTCTAATTTTGCTTCTTGTTAGATGCTATTAACTATATGACCTTAACAAATCCCTTAGCTTTTCAGCATACCAGAAAATACTCTAAAACTATGTTTTATACATTTTAATTCTATAATGGGGATTCCTTATTCCAATGAAAATATAAGTCTTCAGTTTGAAAAAAAGACTCAATAGAAAAAATAACTTAATTTACAAAAAGAATCTGATTTCTGTTAAAAGCCCTATAGAACTATCTAATTTACTTGTCATGTTCAGGTGCTCAGTTCAATTTCCTTTCAGGGAATCTTCACAAATAGGATTCAAATCAATTCTATTCTGTGCCTTTGCCTTTTGCTAAAAGCTCCAAAATGAAAAGGGAGGGGAAAGGAAAGGAAGCGTAGATCCAGTTGGCAAACATGGTGAAACATGCCAGTTAGGTTATATGGAACTCTTAACTAATTGTCAGAAAAAATGAACCATGTGGATCCTGAATGACAGCATTTATGAAGTTGATGCTTGATTTTGCCCTTCTATCCAATGACTATGCAGGATATTTAAATGCATCCTTTTGTTTCGACATTTAATTCTGTGATGCGCACCTCCTCTGAAATGACCTCATATTTAACTGGCTTTTGCTTTAAAACTTGATTTAGGTTCTACATGCTGCAGGTATCCCCAATTCCCCAACCACCAAAGGATGGAACTTTGAGAGCAAGGAATTCAGGGTGTGTTTTTGTGTCCCCAGTCTAAAGCAGCCAGGCACAGAATCCGTATGGTAAATGTTAGTTGAGTCAAATTTATATTCTTCAGACAGGGACTGCCACTGCTACCACATGCAGTTTTCCTTCTTTGATCTCATGATTTTATTTAGAATTTAAAATTAATGAAAATAATTAATTAGAGCAATTATTTGTATGAGGCTCTAAAATTTGAAAAGAACTTTACAAATGTAATCTCCTTTGATCTGTATAATATCTCCAAGAAGTAGGGACTGTTATGAAGCCCCATTTTATAGATGAGTAAACTGAGTCTGAGATTTTAAAAGCCTTATCCAGATTGACATAGGTAGTAAGAGTCTAAATCTATTTGAACTTAACTCAGGTGTCCGTGCCCCCAAGAAGTGCAATCTATCCACTGTGCCACCTGGTTGAAATAATCCAAGTACAAATCTATGTTATGGTATTCTTTAGTATTGAGCCATTAATAAGTGAAGAGATGTTAAAGTTCTTAAATTCTTTTTGCCTCATAGGCTGTGTGGAAGATGGAGGTAGCAAGACCAAATAAGTATCTCAGCCAGGGAGTATCTAGGGACCAAGAAACAAGGCAAATATACACTGAAATTGGTCCATGATCTCTTGGAAAAGGTCTTTATGGAACTGTGGTAGAGATGAAATGATTTTGTAGGTCAGAAAAACATAGTATCCAATATCACTTATGGGACAGACATAGCAAGGCCACCAAAATGAAGGTGCTGCAATCCTGCAACCTAGCATGAATTTCCCTCTTAAGAGATAAAATACAATTCAGTTCCGCTGAAATATATATTTTCAAATATATTCAAGATAAACACGTTTTACCAATACTCTGATGAAACACGGGGAAGCTGGGTGGCACAGTAAATAGAGTGCCAGTCTGGGCACCTAGAAGGCTGATCTTCCTAAGTTTAAATGCAGCCTCAGACACTTTTTAGCTGTGTGACCCTGTACAAGTCACTTATCCCTGCTGGCTTCAGTTTCCTTCATCTATAAAATGAACTGGAGAAGAAAATGGCAAACCACTCGAGGATCTTTGCCAGAAAAATTCCAAATTGTATCAGAAAGAGTCAAAAAGGCTTGAAAAATAACTGAAATGGTGAATCAAAATATGAAGCAAAACGTCAATGGAATTGCTAAAGCTGGAAAGATACGGAATATAATGCAAACAAACAAAAGGCTAATGCATTAGTCATTGAAAAGGCTGTTTTTAATTCAAATACAAGAAAAGATTTTGACACTCTGTCAAATGAAATCCACACCTCTTAAAATGATGCCCACCATCAAGTGGGTAAACAAGCAACATAAACTATCAGCTCAAATGCCAATTTGTGTTTGGTATGCTCAGGGTTTTACAATATCATGTTTGATCCAAACCAGAACCCATAGGACCTCCTCCAATTTGCTGGCTCTCCTGTCTTTATTCCCGGTTTCTATGAGTATTTCTCTCCTCTGGAATCATCTCTGACATGTCCCTCCCCGCCCCATATCTAATGAATCAACATTTTTAGGCCCATTCTAAGAGTTTCTTCCATTAGTCACTCCATTAACACTCTTACTTTTCTCCACCCTAATTCAGAAAATTGCATATACTTGATATTTAATGAAGGTTCAATTCAACTGAATACTACTCTCACCTCTTAACTAATCTTTATTTGTTTCAACTTAACCTCCTCACCAATATCAAACTAATCCTCTGTGAAAAGTCTTATGATTTATTACTCTTTTGATCAAAAAAAATTAATGATTCACCACTGCCTTCAGGTTAAAATCTAAATCAATCCTGGCATTCGATGCCCTTTACAAAACATACCAATGTGCCCGTTCCAAAACGTCTCCTTCAATTTCTTTTCTTCATACATTTTCTAAGTTTAGACTCATTGTACAATTAAGAGACAATACAAATCTCCCAATGACATTGTTCTCAACACCACTGCTCACAGCCCTCTACTTTACCCATATACATGCACCCATATCTGCTGCATACCAAAACAGAATTCCTCTCTAACCTACAAAAATCAAACTTCAAGTTATCCTCTGAGCCCCTCCTGAAATCTCCAATCCACAATGACATCTATTTCCTTTGGGAACCTGTCTAACTCCTTACCATCTGCATTCCCTTGGAACTCATTCAGTAGCTCCAGTTTCCATCAGTATATATTCTAATCAGACACCAAGACTCTTTAGGGCAGAGATTCCTTGGGGATCTCGGAGTGCCTAGCAAAGAAAATTAATTGATTGGTAACTAGGTCAAACTAAGCTCCTCAGAAGTTTTGTGGTGATCCATTGGTAACAAAATGAGTGGGTAACTCTTCCATGGAAAAGAATTCGAGGATGAGAAAGAAGGACCCAATAATAATCTCTTTGAAATAAGAACACATATTATGTTCCCCATATTAGTTCTTAATAGGTTGAAGTTTTAAAATCCTGTTTAAAAAAAAAACATATTTACAAAAGCAAGAAAAAGTGATCAGAAAATGTGTCCCCTAAGAAAAAACAGTGACTTGTACGTTTGCTAAGTGCTTCATAAATGTTAAGTCAATTGCATTAAGAAGTTTTCTATAATGAGATTGTCTTCCATTGAGAGGTACCATTATAGCACTTCACATTTTTAAACCACATAGTATTTTAAGGGGAATCTCAGAATCATTTGATGTGAGAAATTATGAGCTTTCCTTGTTTAAATTCTAGTAAAGGACCCGTTCTCTCCAAATTTGCTCATTATAAAATTCTAATAATACAGCAAAATAATTGATAGTTTACATGGTAGACTCAACAAGTGTCAAGAGTAGGAGAGTTTACAAGGCAAATCCAACTCTCTAATGTTAGAGAATAGCAAACTGAGGGTCAGAGGATGTCAATAACTTGCCAAAGCGACCTAGGAGCAGGGATTGAACTCTGTCTCCAAGACCCTATTATGATCTACCATATTTAGATGTCATTGTTTGTTATTCAGTCATCTCAGTCATGTCTGACTTTTCATGATCGTTTTTGGGGTTTTCTTGGCCAAGAGATTGGAGCGGTATGCCATTTCCATCTCTAGATCATTTGATATATGAGGAAACTGAGGCAAACAGGGGTTAAGTAGTATTCCCGAGGTCACAGAGCTACAAAGCATCTGAAACCAGATGTGAACTCAAGGAGCCATCCTGCTTCCTAGCCATGGTCTTTATCCACTGCAGTACCTAGCTACCCACACTGTATTTAGTTAAAGTTGGCAAAATGAAAGAATAAACTAAAATAAACCAAAAATAGTCCTAAAATAAAGGCCTAGAAATATCAGCTACTCAAAAAAGATGTTTTCTGCCCTTAGAGGCAGAGCAACAGAAGAGAATTGCCAGAAATAGTCCAGGTGGAAAGTATAGAAAAGGAAACTGCTAAATAGGAAAGACACCCCCTGGCACTAAATTAAGTACTGCTTCTGCTACTTTCAAACAGCATTAACAGATACCCACAAAGATTTAAGATACAACTATTTAGGCAACCTGTGTTTACTGCTAAGCCTATAAAGAAATAGTACTTGAGCACAACAATAAAAACTAAATAGTGCCTTTTAAGTGTTTCTTGTTGGAGATGATACACGACCTAAATCAAGACCAATAAGTAGACATTAAATAGGAGACCACCATCGTGTGAAGAAAGGCTTCTTGGTTTTATGAGGTCTTCTCTATAGTAGACACAACACAATCCATCAATCCAATGAGCACATACCTTTTCACAATTCTAAACTACTGCTCCCATCAATTATCTTAAAAACATGTGAGGGAGCCTATTGTAAATAAGGTTGGCAGTGACAAACAGGACTATTCCTTATGAAAGGGGACAGACGTATTTAAAAGGAATGGATTCAGTGCGATCGAGTTGGGGGTTTATTTCTCAAGAGTATAAAGGGCAGGGTTATGGTGATATCTTCCCTGAAACAAAAAAAATCTACTCAATATATGCTTCAGATATATTATAAATTAAGTATTCATTCATTCCCTGAATATTTATTAAGCCCCTCCCTAACGTCAGACACAATCCTAACAACTGTGGACAGGATGGGGGCTCAACAAAATAAAATAAAATAGCTGCCCTCGGGAGATCACTTTCTATTTGGGGAAAAAAAAAAACCTAGATATTGACAACTATTAAAAATTAATAAATAGTAACGTTAGCAGAGGGAGGCCATCAGTGGGGTCGGGAGAAGGAAGGGTGGTGGCATTATGCCACAGCACACATTAAAAAGGATCTATGTCGATTTTTCTGTCATAGGAATATACAGCTAAAAACAAAGGACAAAAGAGCTTATTCAACAGCACAGAGTATATAGACTCCCTGATTATTAAAGCAGGTCTGCTTAACCATTAGTCAATTAGTTAGAAAACCTGACCAAACTTCATGATTCACCAATTATCTGTTACTAAATTATATTTCTGGTATAAGCTCAGCAACACGGAAGCTGAACATGATTTTAGGTGAATGTGGGCCATCTCCTGAACAAGCTTTCCTTCTCAAACAATTTGGAGGTGTTAAATGCTTGTTTCAAGAAAAAAAATGAAACACGGTAGATCATAACATTTTTAAAAGGGATATCAAGCCAATCTGTGCTTGGATTATTAGCGAGAACCCTCCTGGTGATAAGCTCCCTCTGCAAACACAGGCTGGCACTTTGTTTACAACCAAGAGTCTTGAAATCTCGAGAGAACTGAAACAAAGTGGCTTACCAAGGCAGTGCCACATGAACAAGTAGATGATGAGAGACAGGTTTGGAACCCAAATCTGAGAACCATTTGCCATCCACTATGCCACACTCACGTTCAAAGTTTAGAAATAGATTCTTGATTGGAAGCGTAGCTATTTTAGATATTAGAGACATGTAAGAATTACAGTTTTTCTATCACATTTTAAATGCCCTCTAGGAAATATAAGACACACACACATACATACACACACACACGTATTTGTTCTAGAAGAGCTCACTACTCAATTTATATTTATCTTCAGTCCAAGTAGAAAAATCTCCCAGGAAAAAGGGAGATTTGTTTTTTGAATGGGACAGCAAGTACCTATCAATTTATTTTGCAGGCAGCTAAAAGAGAAAAGGAAGCTCTAAGTTCAGTCGAGTTCTGAACCGTTCCTCTAAATTAGAGTTCTCTAATAAAAACAAGAACGCCCTTTCTTAAGAAACCAAAGTCATCTAATGAGGGAAACACTTGAATGAGAGGTAGTCGCCCTCCCTTTGCTTTGGTGACTATTAAGAGTCAAACTTACTTACTATGGGGAGTTCTTATTATTAAAGCCATTGAGACTGGGAAGAGGTAGAGACAGACATTTTCCTTCTAACCAAGCACATATGTCAGGCAAATGGATTTACTAGTGCAAAGAGGAACGAAAGCTAGGACTGGAAATATGTATATGGAATCGAAGCAGAGAAAATGGAGGCTGCTATATAATCCTGAAGACTATAAAAGGTAGATCACCCTGAAATAACGGAATGAAAAACCAACCTAACCAAGTGAAGTCACAACGGTCAGAACTAAAACAAGCTGTGTTCTCTCTTCTCCTTATAAAAAATTGAATAGTTTCAAATCATCTCAAAAAAATACGATAAATTTACAGCCATATATATGGACTGAAGTGTGATCAGCATAGACGTGTACATGATCGGTGACTGAGCAGATAGAGATAGGCATGTTGGGGAAGGCCTGTCATAAGGATGGCTCTCATTTATCACAGCTGAGACTTATTGAGATCTTTAAGGGTCAGAAGGAATAACTGAAATATATATCATCTGCTTTATCTACTTGGACATGGGGAAATGTAGCAGACAGAAATGAAGAAATAGGGCTCTGTTTAGATTTTGAATTTTCAAAGTTGTGTTCTTTATTTTAAGCATTAAAAGATTTGATTGAGAAAATGGCAATTTGTGATGTCCCTCAAATCAATTCAAATACTTTAAGTGAATAATTTAATTGCTTATTAAATTGTTTCACTTTATATCATAGATATATTCATTATTAATTAACATATTAATTATATAATAATACCTTAATTATTGTTCTGTTATATGTAATATATAATAAAAACAAAATATTAATTAAATTAGTAATAATTAATTTAAACATCTTAATATTTTCCAGATACCTCACATATCCCAAGAGCTTATTTCCATCAGGTCATAGACCCATAACTGAAAGGATCTCTAGAGGTCATCTAGTACAACTGCCTCCTTTTACATATTGGGGAATTGAGATCCAAAGAAGGGGAAGTCCTTGCCATACTGGGAGGAAGGATCCATGGTGGGATTTCACACTATAGCCAGAGTTGTTTCACAACAGCAACTGAAGTTTTAGCCAGTAGTTTTGTGTCCGCAGGCTTCTAATCAAGGCATGGTCTGAGTCTTCACGTGGGAGATAAAAATAGAACCATTGTTCATTGTGTGTGTATGTGTGTGTGTGTGTGTGTGTGTGTGTGTGTGTGTGTTTCTCCATACTCTGGACATAAGCTTGTCCAGATGAGAACGATAAGGCTCTCTGTAGATACTGGTCATAAGGCTGAATCCAGTGGAAGAATTTTCCCAACATGATTTTTAGTGATATCTCATAGCTTAGAAATCATGTTCCCCACAGTCAGGTACATGACAAACAAATGAGAGGGTGACTTGGAAATGGCCAATGTGACTCACTGATCGAAAAATGAATTAATCATGGACAATATTTCCCATAAGGCAGCCTATATGAGTACTGTTTACAATATATAAACAAATATAGACATCCATATTATATATGTATATATATAAACTAATACACAGCTAAATAAAACTTATATAATATGTATAGATCATGAAACTATATGTGTATAAAATATTGCACACTTACATGATGCTTTAAGGAGGTAAAACCCTTATTTTAGTTCATTAGATTTATACGACAACCTTGTAAGGGAGCTGCTATTACTCTCATTTTTCAAATTAACAAAATGAATATGAAAAGGGAAAAGAGACACATCCAGGGTCACACCACCAGGAAGTATCTTGGAGAGGCTTTCAACTAGGTTCTTCCTGACCCTTTCAGTCCAACCTTCTAGCTACAAAGTCACAAATCTTCTATCTAAATGATCTAGTTGCCCGTGTATATTCGTATGCATAGTTCTATATAGACAAAATCATATATACAGGCATACAAAGTCTTAATGCCATTTGAATACACACACGTACACATACACACACTTATAAGAGAGCAGTGCCTCTTTTATCCTTCTGTATATCCCCAAACTAGCACATGCCTGGCACAAAATAGATGCTTAATAAATACTGATTGCGTGACTACACATACACATGCACAAATTTTGAGGGGCACCAGATCTATTATTTCATTATCCAAGGAAACTCTAAGTGATGAAACTCCCTTCCATTGTCAAAGCTTAGAAACTCATCTGGAGCACTCTGAGATTAAATAGATTACTCAGGGTGACAGACTTGCATATGCGATTTAGTTTGGTATTGGTGGGGAGCCCAGGAGTCTTAGTACAAATAAAAGCAATGCACTTAGACAATTAAGACCCTGTGTATGTATGTGTACACACGTATGTGTGCCCTCATAGGCACACAGGTGCAAACATGTGTCTAATTTTCTTTTATTTTCAAATAAAATGGAACTTTACAAACTGCTAATCCCATCCCCTCTCTTTCCAGATGAAGAACAAATATGCCAACTGCTCTGTACATCGGAAGAGCAAAGGGGCCACTGGATTTTGAAGCCGATAAGTTTGGGGTTCCAGAGGTTGAATCACAAAGTGGGGTCTGGAAGGCCTTCTCCAAAAATGCATCTCTTCTGCTTCATGTCAACGAGTATTTGTGTGATTCTAATGTGTCCATGTCAACCATTTCTTGCTTATTTAGAGACTGATTAGCTTGTGTGGAATTTCTTCAGCCCTTTGTTGCTCTTCCTGCTATTGCTAGTCTCCTGGCCATTTCCCTGTTCATTAGCCTTGGCATCAGAAGATGGGAACAGGAAGAAGAAAAAAAAGCACAACAGGAAATTATCACAAATAGAATGTTCTGTAATTTTTTTCTTATTCCTAGGAAGAGTGACAAGACCTGACATGAATCCCAGGCATGCCTCTTGACCAGGTGATCTGAGACTGTATAAGGACTTGCCCAGATGCCCAGAAAAGAGTATAGAATCAGTGGCTAGTAGCTCCTGGTATGTGGGTCATGACTCGGGATGGTAAGCAGAGACATGCAGGCAGGGCATCATGAAGGACTTACTTGGAAGACCTCAATTAGAAATGGGAGGAAGCTAAAGCAGCAGGACCTCTCCTAGAATGGAGTTCTCAGTACTCTTCCAATAGAACATCCCAATAAGTAACCTTGACTCTTCTATTCTAAATCAATATCCTTTTGAGTTTAAAAGTCATCTTGTGAGCCTCTGTATACCAAATAGAAAATGCTGTGCTGGGCTAAAGATGAATAAGACAGCCTAGCCCTTATAACTGACATGCAGAGATAAGGTGTTTGCATGAATAACAATAATATAGGGCAGATGGTGATAAAGACCATGAGAGAGGTACAAAGTCCCATAGGAAGGTAGGAGGAGTGAAAGATTAATCCTGCCAAGGATCAGAAAAGAACTCATGGTGGAGGTACCATTAGAATAGGGCCTTTAAGAATGGGTAGGACTTTTAAAAAGTATCAAATGGGGCAAGATCATTCTAAGTAGAAAGAAGAATACTACTGACAGTCCTTAATTTCTGTACTCTAACCATCATTTGATCTATTCTTGTAGGACAGATAGGATTGTTTTGTATTTAATTGTTTTTAACATTCAGTTTTTCTTTTGAATTAAAAATTCTCTTTCTAACTCCATCCATTGAGAAAGCAAGAAATATGATTCTGATAATACATATAAAGTCATACATACAAAACATATTTTCATAAACCTCTTTCCACAAACCAGGCCATGTTGAAAATATATAAGCCATGTTAAAAAATATAATAAAAATAAAGAAAAACCTTATTTCATTTTAAAACTTTTTTTCAGGTCTTTCTATTGAAGTAGATATGGTTTTACATTACAAATTCATTGGGATTATTGTAGATCATATTACCAGTCAGTAGCTAAGTCTTTCACAACTAATCACCACTGAAACATTGTTTACTATGTAGATTGCTCTCCTGGTTCTGCTCCCTTCACTCTGCTTCCATTTATATATGTCTTCCCAGGTTTTTCTGAAACAAGTCCATTCATCACATCTTATAGCACAATAATATCATGTCACAATCATTTAGCACAACTTTTTCAGTCATTCCTCAATTAATGGATATTCCTTCAATTTCCAATTCTTTGACACAACAAAAACAACCTGCTATAAATATTTGCTGGCAGTGAGGTGGTAAAATGGACAAAGAGCAGGGTCTGAAGTCACAAAAAATTCCTGTGTTCAGATCTAGCCTCAGACACTTATATGTGGTCCATGGAAAGTCACTTAATTCTATCTGACTTAGTTTTAACATCTATAAGAATATCAAAATAAGGAAATTGAAAACTCTGAATATCTTTGTCAAAAAAATCACAAAATGGGTTCCCAAAGAGATGGATGAGATTCTAAATAAATATTTTTATACTAATTAGTATTTTCCAGATTTCTTAGATCTCTATGCCTTCTTGAATTTCTGGCTTTTCCTCCACATTCAAAAAGATTAGGAATGTTTGAGCTAAAGACTTCTCTCTGACAAATACCCAAAATTGCCTAACACAAGTGGAAGGACTTTCAGCACAGAGTTCCCTATTCTGATGAAAACACAGGTCTGCCCCCAAAGCACCCAGAGTAAATAGATACATGTTTGAATCTATTTCCTTTCTTGATGGAAGGAGCTGAAAGCATTGGGTTAGATTGATGTAATGCTTATCTATTTGTTCATCCGCCTTGACTTTGGAGTTTGTATCATTTTATTTTCTCTGAGGGGAAGTGTATCCAGGGACAGATTCCCTTCCATAATTCAATTTCTTGTTTTCCCAATATTTATGACCCTTTCATGACTGACTATGTGTCTATCCTTTCATAGTAAAAGATCCAACAACGAAGACAATAACAACAAAAACACCAACAACAAAGCAATGCCTAAAGCTATTAATGTTTGAGAGCATGAGGTTGAGAACAAAGTATCTTTCTAGTATATAGAGGGGGAGGTGTTACTGTGAGATGAAAAGAATAAATGGAGGACCTCTTGTTTATTAAAAAGATGAACAAAAATAGCCTAATACTTTTAATTTTACATGAAATGGAATGAATAGAGACCAAAAAAAACTTCTACTGTTTACACTCTAATAGCAAACTAGCATTTAAATAAGACAAATAAAAAATAATAAAAGTATGCAAAATTGCATATAAATGGATTTAATTCTAATGTGCAGAGATAAATATAATTTTTAAAGTATCTTATCACTTGCTTTGAGGACATTGAAATGATCATACAGATCATCTCCAAGTTGTTTTACTTTATTGATTTTATTTCTTAAGCATACTACAGAACATAAAAATATAAGTAAAAAGATTGTCTCCCCCCTGAAAAGAATCTAACTTTGTTGAAAAAGTGGTGATGCCAATTTATTATTCATTTTATACAACTGGGTTTGAACTATAATCTTAGTATTTGACTTTTTGAAATTCCCATTTGTTTCTTTTTATTTAAGGGTGGACATCTTTAGAATCCCATATCTGTGACATTATTTGATACATGTAATTAAAGATGGCAAGCAGTATTGAGACATATTCTAAAATGTCTCCTAGATACTGAGCACACATTAGTAAAAAACTATATCCTTTAATTTTGTGGATTTAGCTGAAGAAAATTTAGAGTGAAAGTAAGGGTGGAAAAGGATACATGTGATATTTTTTGATAATGTAGTATCATAAACTTCTAAGTAGCCTGAATAAATTGACTGGAGACAAGTTTTCTATTAAAAAAATGTACTTGGATATGAGTGGTGCCTAATAAAAGCCTTGATATTAAAGGTCTAAACTGTTATTTTCCACTTTGGGCACATTAGAGATTTTCTTCTCAGTTTCTCCAACTAATGTCAAAGCAGATGACAGTTTTCTGTAGGGACATATCCAGTGTTTGAAGCATGATCTTATTTCGGAGACAGCAGATACTGCTTTTTACAATAATTGATCTCAGTGGAAAAGTAATTCTCAAGATATATGAGCAGATTTTATCTTGAGATTAATATATCCCTAACTAGTATAACAAACGGCAGTCACATAGACTTAGAGAAAGATCTCAAAGAATAAAAGAGGGGGAAAGTGCCAACTACATGATGCAAGATACAGAAATGTAAATCCATCACAGAGGATTCATTTTTGAAACTGTCACAGGCCCATTGGATAAGATGGCAGCTTTGAAAACATGAATGAACCTATGACAAAGGCATGCCAGAATATAAACCATAAGGATAAAAGAATTATTTTAAAATAAGTAATGTATTTTGAAGTTTCCTTCAAAGAAAACAGATATAGATATAGATATGTTTCAGTTGCAGAAAATTCTTGAAAACAGAACCATAACTAAAAGTCAACTCTTTGAATACTGAGTAACTAAAGACAAACCAAACTAATATGTGTGATCCCATACAAGAGAAATTCTACCTGAATTCTCAGCTTTCCAAGTACTCAAAAAGTATTCAGAAACAGCACAGAAGTGCAGTGGGGTCTCATCTTCCTCTCAGTATATATGACTTGATCTTGGGCAGTGATAAGGAAATATTCTCTAACTTGCCATGAACCCAACATTGATTTGCCATGGATTAGTAACTGACTATGACAAAGGAACCCATTGGCATTCTGTTATTCACCTTCTTGCATTCTTCAAGAAAATAATCTCATACTTTATAGGAATAGAAGAGGATTGCCTTCTGTGGCAAAGAATGAAGAAGACACATACCTCAATTGTGAAAATATATCTAGAGAATGACGTAAGAGTGAAGGCCCATTGTCTTTTGTTTACTTGTTGGATGCTTTCTCAAAAATGAGAAAATGGAGTAGAATCAATTTCCCATTCTAATGCAATTCTTTGAGTCCAGTTATGCGGCTGCAGAAAGATATTTCTTTTAGCTTTAACTATTACATCAATTAACTATTATCTACAGGAAAAGGCCTTTCTTTTGAGTATTTTTATTAAATTGAGTCAACATTGTCCTTTTTTCTCTAAGGCAGGGGAAAAATCAAGGGAAAAGAAAATACATATTAAACATTTGAAAATAATGGCTATTTACTGAAAAATCAATCTTTTGATTGACTTGTTTAGGAAGTTCAGAACAATGATAACTATGGTGTTTCTAAAGGATTCCTAAGTAGCAATCAGGCTCTATTCTGGCCGAGAAGAGGTGTTAAGACTCATCCCCTAATTATAAGCCTTTTCTCTGTTATTACCACCTCACCATTAACTCTCTAAGCTAAATAGTAGTTTAAAGAAAATAAAAATAGAAGTAAGGAGGTGGGGCTTTATGCAGTAATTTGGCTACTATCTTTATTCAGAGGGGGATGATTTCAAGATTAAATACATTTCCCTTCCTTAAGAAAGAAGTTTTCCTTGGTTTCCACCAGGCCATATCTCGAGGAGAATGAATAAAGTTTCACTCATTTTCTTCTCCGATCTTTCCTTGACAGTTTCATCCTAGATTACCTCAAAATATGACATTTCTGTTCTCCATCCTAAAAGATGACTTCATTTAGAATCTTTTCAGAGTAATAGTCTTTATAATCAATGCCACTATCTGCATTTTATACTGAGCCATGGATAATATCTATCAAGCTGGAAGGCCCTGAGATGCATGACCCTCCTAAGGGCCAGAATTAGTTCAATGATTTGCCTGATGTCACACGATAGTCTGTGCAATACCTGGAATTTGGGTTCAGGTCATTGAACCTGAAAGAGTATCCCTGTACCCTAATATCCCCAAATAGCACCAAAATAAGAGAGCAGGTTTCAATTTCTTCTACTCCTTCTCCTTTTCTTGGACTTCAAGACTCCTTTAAATTTCATTTCCACTTCTCTGATGCAGCCATGGCTATATCTCCTATGGGAACCCTACCTTATTGTCATAGAAAATCAGTCCTTCTCTACTTGTTTCTATAAATCAATCTTAGTGAATACAATTCAAGTGGACAAATAAGCACCTAAATCTGTGAAGATGTCCCTCTCATTCCAATATCATAAATTCTTATATTATGAATCTTCTAAGATAAAAGGACTATTTTAATCCATAGTTTTCAAGGAAGAAATAGAATATAGCATTCCTGATCTGGGGATGAGGATAGATTTTGGGGGTCTCATTACATAGGAATCCTCTTCCCAAAAGGAAAGCCTGAGTGCTATAATCAAAATAGAAAGAGTAAAGCTTAGAGGATTTTTTTGAAATATGCAAATATAAACACATTAATGATACCCCAAAGCATATTTCACTGTTCCTACCATCTTGGCACTCTGACCTACAAAGCCATTTAAGAAATAGATCTATTTATCAAATATATTCCACAGTACAAAACTCACAAAAAAAGAAAGGTCAAAAAATCTGCCCAAGACCAAACATAGGAGGATTTCCTGCATCTCTAGATAATAATTAAAATCAATGATTCTGTTTTAAGTGACGCTGCAATTATAGATTTTCTGGGGCTGACTCGACCTGCTCCCTAAAATTCAAAGGTCCTCCCTCAGGAACAGCACCTTCCATTAAGTATATGAAACTGAAATCTTTGATGAGGCTTCTCAGAATCACATAAGCAAGTGTATACTCTCAGCTGGCCATCATCTCTGGCGAAGGAGGGAAACAACCAGAGGTACCAGTATGAGAAGCAAAAAGACAAATAGGAGAAACACCAGTGGGAATGTGAACATGGGGAAGCCAAGGGCAAGGGGCAAGCACAGACAATTTTATTTAAATAATCTGAATGACATGATTTCCCATTGGACCTTCTAATTTCTCTGATCCAATGATTCAAACATCCATGAATTCTATTGAAACTGTCATATTTTATGAAGGAGCAGAGGAGGATTTTTACAGTTACTGAACTTTCGTTTTAAAATGGGTCGATGATAACAGTTTATCTCAGAAGCAATATAACACAGAGCTAATCCTCCCAAGAATCCATGCACTGTGATAACAGAGACTGGAAGAGCATGGTGTGGGATAACAGCCTAAATAAACTGTCTGTATATAACCTGCAAACATACAGGGCGTTCAAAGAGAGGGGCAGGAACAGTATGTCCGGAGGAGGGGTGGGGTGGGGTGTACTATTTCAAAGCTCAATGCAGTGGGTCTGCAAATCCAAAGGCATTAATTAGGGCTCATTTTTCTGTGAGTGTGTGCGCGCATATTATTTTTTTTTAAAGAACCATTCAAGCAGGCCCAACTTTGTCATCTTGACTCCATTTTCCACTCAAGGGCTTGTGTCTGCTCAAACACCCTGCAGAGTTAATGGTGATCAACTTTGAAGCATGCCCTTTTCCAATTTTAACAGGAGAGAATAGGTATAAGTCAGAGGCTTCAGACTCCCCTTGGGCCCTGCAGACCTCAGGGCACCAATGGTTATTTTGTCCACACCCAAACAATCCTAAACTAGTGGGGGGGGGGGGGTGGATTTTTTTTTTAAAAAGCCCTCCACCATATATCCACTGCTGTAAGAGGCTGGGGAATCAAAGAATTCTCACATGACACAATGCTACCAATAAAAAATTCCAACTCTATTTAAAAAGTGAGGGGGGGAGGCCAACGCCAACCTATTTTTTCCAGCTTTTGTCCAAAAACCCCACACAGGGCTTCCCCCCTTACAGAGATTATTGATCACTTTGTTTCACCTGGAGCGAAAGCTGGTAAAAAGCCAAATCCCAGTACACTGAGGCAGCTTGGCCACTCCGGGTTTTTTTATGGTTTTTGAGTGACGCACTAGAAAACTAGGGAGGAAAAAAAAAGAAAGAGAAGCTTGCTCTCATGCAGGGCGTCTTCCACCCCATAAACTTGGCAAAAAGCAAACTGTACTGAAATACTCCACTCCCCATATAAGGCAGCCCAGCTAAACATGTCATGCGTAATTTATGTGCAGTCGGCAGAGAATTAACCTTTCGGTGAACATATTTGGCCCATATGAAAAGCAGGCTGGATGGCAGAAGGAGGGAGTGGGGTGAGAAATCAGGCTCTTTGGGGGACACTGATCAGAGCTTTCCCTTGAAATCCCTGGGGCTGGCTGGCTCTCTGTCTCTCTCTGTCTCTCT
Source organism: Monodelphis domestica (assembly GCF_027887165.1). Lineage (NCBI taxonomy): Eukaryota > Metazoa > Chordata > Mammalia > Didelphimorphia > Didelphidae > Monodelphis > Monodelphis domestica. The sequence goes on along the minus strand of NC_077234.1, from coordinate 13,054,047 downwards.
GGGTCTCTCTGACTCTCTCTCTCTGTCTCTGTCTCTGTCTCTGTCTGTCTCTGTCTCTGTCTGTCTCTGTCTCTCTATCTCTCTGTCTCTCTCTCTGTCTCTGTCTCTCTGTCTCTCTCTCTCTGGGTCTGTCTGTCTGTCTGTCTGTCTGTCTCTCTCTCTCTCTCTCTCTCTCTCTCTCTCTCTCTCTCTCTCTCTCTCTCTCCTCTCCTCTCCTCTCCCCTCCACCCCCACATCCTAACAAAGGTCAGTAAGTTGGAAGCACAGTTACACCATAGGCACCTGTTTTCTTTATTTCTTTCTCTTTCGTCCTTCCTTTCATTCTCTTTTTCTCACTCTCTCTTTCTTTCTTCCTCTTTATTTCTTTCTCTTTCTCTCTCTCTTTTTAAAGACTGAAAAATTGGGTCCTGGCTGGGCTTTGACAGGGTCTGCAGGACACATGAGCATGCACACACGCACACACACACACACACACACACACACACACACACACACAGGAAACCAAACTGCAGCTGTGACCTTCTGCTTTCTTTGGGGCTGGAGATGGTGTGTGATATGAAACCATCGAGTGTGGTAACCCAGCCCCTGCCTGGTCGGATTCGTTCCTTCTGTTCTCTGCCAGAGCTCAATCTCACTTCCTCATTCAGCCACCTCCATTCCTCTTGGCCCCTCCAGAGTCCCAACAGCAGAGTCCAAGATGAGGAGGAAGAAGAGGAGGAAGACGAGAAGAAAAGGGAAGGGGGAGAGAACAACTAGGAAAATGGAAACTTACCTCTCACATTTTTTTCAGAGGCAACCAGACTGGAGAGCGCTTGCCCAAGGCATTGTGGGATTCATTCTGACAAGATGACCAAGATTGGAAATTGAACTTGTCAGTCCCTCGTCAGAGGAGCATTACTGTGCTGGCCACAGCTCATTCAGCTGCAGGGAAAGGCTGCTGCATGGAGCGGGGAGACGCTTATCTCCAATGTCTGGTTTCCGTTGCTGCCTGCGCTGCCCCTCCCCCAGTCAGCAAACCCTACCAGGAAGCACTGGGCGTTCTTGCCTGAGCCTTAAGAATGCACAGGCAGGGAAAAAGAGCTGGGAAACTTTTGAGCGGCAGGCTTGCTTGGGCGGCACCCCCCCAGAGCCCCCCACGAGCCGGGCGGGAAGAGCCTCAGACGCCATTCGATTGGCCCTGCTTCTGGGGGACGGGGGACTGGCCCGAGGAAGAGCCGGAGCTGCGGGAGAGCATCCCCTCCCAAGCCTAGTGGTATCTTCCATCTTATATGTACAGCATTATAACTGGGCTGTCCTGTAAATGTGACACATTCCTGCTGCCTGCCCTCGCCTTTGCACCAGCGCCCATTAGGAAAAAGGCCCTCAGACAGCACTGAGATGAGCCCGAAGCTCAGATGGGGAGCCAGGAGAAGCCCTCAGCCTGCATGGACTGCCCATGGAGATGCTGAGCTGGCCTGGGGAGCATCCAGGAGCTCGCTGGTCACTCCTGGTCATGCTCATGTGCCCGCTCCTTAGGAACCCTGGCCGTGACCCTGCTGACTTCTTAACATGGAGAAAAGTCAGGATTTCATTTGATGCGGCCCCTCTCCGGGGGCTCATCAACAGTGCACCCCTCGTGGTCCATTCAGTGACCCTTTCTCAAAGTCAGGTGTGTAAGTGTGTAAAATAAAGCACAAAGGATTGCAGAAGAAATGCATCCTATGAATCACTTATTGTAAGAACCCCTACTCCTTCCTAACACTTGTTATTGTTAATTAAGGAACAAACATGGGACTTAAAAATAAACAACTTTGTGTCAAACCTCAGAAGATTTTCCATCTACACCTTTGAGGAAGAAGCACGGAGGACCAGAAATCATTTTGTAGGTCCAAATATCATCCACTGCCCACATATTTATGTCCATCGTGTTAGAAGCTCATGAAAAGAATGCTAGATGAAGCCAACAGACCCCAATTCAAAACCTGCCTCGGATTTTACTCCCAGAGTAATGTTGGCCAAGTCACAACCTGGTCTAGTCACGGTTTTCTTATCTGTAAAATGTAGGGCTTAGATGAGCTCCAATGTCCCTAACCTGAGGGTCCATGGATGTGTTTGTGCTACTACTTTAATAATTGCTTTTGGATAGAGCTGGATGCCTTTGTAATCCTGGGGATTTTGTCTTCTGATTTTAAAAAACAGGACTCTGAGAAGGGTTCCAGGACACAAAAAAGTTGAAAAATGCCTAGATTAGAACAAACAAGCATTTCTCGAGTCCCTGCTACATGTCAAGCAGCTTCTTAAGGGCTAGTTGAGTTCTGAGGGCCTTTCCAGCTTTCTAAACTCTTCCGAAGCCAGGCTTTAACTCAGGATCATACGGAAAGCAGATAATCAATTTTATATTATCTATAAGCGACAGACTAACGGAAGTTGGGGGGATGGGTCTAACATGGACAGGAGCTGGGGATTCATCAATTATAGGGTCCTCCCCAAGAAGTGTTCCCTTTACCAATGGAGACTGCTACGTCTTCCTTAATTCTGAGTGAGAGAATAAGTAACTTATTGAAGGTCAAATAACCAGGAAGTGTTAAGAGGCAGGAAATGCTAAGCCTAATTTCCATAATTTTATTCTCATTTTCCATAGACTCTTAAGTTTCTAAACAAGAGGATGATTCGAAGGACAACAGTATTAAACAGGTAGAATTTACACAATGGGTAATGTTAGGGGTTAGGTAAGATGGATGAGTGAGACAAAGCAAGGAAAGCTTGAGTTCGGGTCCTTCCAGAACGTGAGCGACCAGTTCGTAGTGGCCATTATGCCTGAAAATAATTATTGTGACAGACCTTGGACTAGAATTACGTTTAAATAAATTAAAATCGTGTGCCCACTGTTGGATGGGAGAAGGAGCAGAAACAAACCACTATGGCCTAGGATTCTCTAGACTGAAAAAATGGATCCATTATTAAAGAAGCCATCCAGTTAGATGGGGAAAATACTTTGGACAAGGTTAGCTTGAAAGTAAAATTCAAATGAGGAAGAAAGACTTTGTGTAGTGATGTGTAAAGTCAGATAAATTCCATGTGAGTCATCAGAAGGTAACAAAATGTTCATATGCCTTTAAGGATATGCTTCCAAGCACAATGAAAACAAACAAAAACCAAAACAAATGCTGCCTTAAGGGGCAGGTCTTAGAAAGCCCAAGCTGTACTAGCTCCCTTATTTTCTCTTTACTTTCCTTGAATTCTCCTCCCATCCCCTGCTATTGTTCCAAGCTATTTTTTCTTTCTATTCCAGCAATTGTTAGGGATTAAAGAGAGCAGTTTCCTGTTCACAACAACCAGTGGCATTAGCTAGGGGTTGGGTTTAAATCCTAGGGCATGGATACTACTTGCTAATATTTTTTTTTTTAAGATTTCGAAGATGTTTGGAGATATTGCATTATCAAGATGGCTGAGGATGCATCCTCTCAATGGAAAAGGAAGGATTGCCTTACAAAAGCCTAGAGAAAAGAACCTAAGAGTATCATGGGATGTGGGAGAGCCATGTTGGGCCACAAATCATTTCCAGTGGGACTGTCACTCACTAGTTTCTTGACAGGATAATAATGTTATTCCTTCTAGGCACTTCTCTTGTATCCATCAACACCAACTCAAGTTCAATGAAAGAGCATTTGTTAAAACCTTATTATGTGCTAGAACTAAAGTGAACGCAATCATAGCTCTAGAACTAGAAAGGATCCTACTGGCCATCTTGTCCAACTCCCTGATTTACAGATCAGGATACAGAGATTTTAGGAAACAAGGGCATTTGCCTAAAATTACAAAGGAAGCAGCAATGTCAGGATATAAAGATAAGAACAAAACCATTCTAGTCCCCAAGGACCAGAGAGTCTACCCAATCTTCCCTTACAATGGTATTTCAATCTTTTTACTCTGAATATTGATATCGCACTGAGCTTTGAGTCTCTTTAAAACTACAAACTCAGAATTTTAGTATTTTTTGGTCTTGATTTCTGAGTTTCAAAACAAAATGAAACAACATAACCTTAAGGACAGTAATATGAAAAACCAGAAATTGAAATCATATGTAATGAAATAAAAAATTTTTTTTTCCACCTCAGTACTATGGATAGGGGGAACTTATGGTAACCAAAGAAATTGAAATGGAGACACATTTACTACTCCATTAAACAAAATACAAAGGAATACAAGGGAGACCCAAGATTGTCAGAAACAGTACAACAAACCCCACCTTATTAAACAACAAAAAGGAGAAAAGAAAGAAAAGTTGGTAGATAGATAAAAACATGATGGGCAAAAACATCTCACAAAAAGAGGAGATGGACTCCAAAATCAGAAAGAAATCTAATTAATGAGGATTTAAAAAAACATGAGTAACAATATCAGCTTAAAGGATCAACATTGAGACTCTCACAACTTATTACGCCAAAGACATCTTTGGAAAGTTCTGAAGTGGGATTGGGATTATCAGGTGATGAGATGAAAGGCTGTCCTGGCAATACTGCCAAAGAATGCAACACCAATCCACAGTCACTGGCACCATGAAGGAAGAATCCAATTAAAATTATAACAATATTATTTATATAGTGCTATTAAGATCAATAAGGACTAAGACATATGCTTATTTCATTTGATCCACATGCCAACCTTGATATCCAAAACCACCTTCACAATTTCCTGAGGGAATTATAGTTTCTTAGTGCTATGCAATCAAGACTCTAGGAACTTGTCTTCACTGTATCTTAGATTATTCAAAGGAGGTCACATGTGAGTTGAGAAGAAAATAATAGAAAACAAAAATGGATAAAATAAGTAGAGATTTTAAAAAATAATTTCTCCCATGATACCTCGGAATCACTACCATTCCAATGGTACACAAGGCTTACTGAAGTAGAAAAAGTGAACAAAAGAAAAATAACTGCCTGATCACATGGTTTGATGGGGATATGACTAGGGATATATACTCTAAATGATCACCTTAGTGCAAATATCAATAATATAGACATACGTCTTGATCAGTGACACATGTAAAACCCAGTGGAATTGCACATTGGCTATGGGAGGGGGTGGAGGGAAGGGAGGGAAAGAGCATGTTTCTTGTAACCATAAAATATTCTAAATTAACTAATTAATAAAAATTTCCAAAAAAATAAATAAAGTAGAACAGTTAAGAATATTGGTCAAGTAGGAATAGACAATAAATAGAAGACCAAGCTAGGTAAATGTACTTTACTAGAATCATTTTCTTCATTTTTTTCCACTAAAAAACAAGAAGAGAGCCACACATGTTAAAACATGCTCCTGGGGAAGTTATGGCAGATGGATGACTTGAGTTCTGGAGTTCTCAACTGTAATAGGTATCTACAGTAAATTCAGCACTAATGTGGTGAGACCTCCTTGCAGAAAGAAGTTGGGTGGAAGAAAGGCTGGATGCTAGACTTCCTAAGGAAATGATAACTGATCCAGTTCAAAAACTGAGGTTAACACTTCCATACAATCAACAATGGAACTGGACACAAGTGGCTCCTGAACTTCTGGCCAATGGGAGATAGGGAGATCCAGTTGGAGAAATGAAATGAATAAAGATAAAATAAAATAAAAGCAGGAAGAAAGAGAAGTAAGAGCCCCTAATCCTTTGGAATGGAGGGCCTTCTTTGCATTCACTTTAAACCTTATATTCACTTTGTATAGAAATATTGATGAAGAAGTCTCTGATTGGGGATCAGAAAATAGGAAGTATAAGAGCAAATAACAAAAATGAAATCTGAAAGAAAGGCGAGGGGTTTCTCTGGGCAATAGTCCTTATCCAAACTAGAGATCTAGAAAACTACAGGGAGGAAGGAATTGCAGGCAGAGTGCCACAAAGGCCAGAAGGATCTACAGGGAAACAACCTTAAGGCTCTGGGACTGCGGGAAGTGTTAACTCTGGGGTCACAGAACTGCATGTGGAATCCTAGATCAGTTACTTATAAGCCTGTGTGATTTGGGTTACTTAATCCTTCTGTAATTCTTCTGTTTGATTATTTATAAAAAGAGGGAATTAGAATACTTGATATTTAAAACTCCTTCAAAAAAAAATCGATTATCTGCAAATGATTCTGACCTATACATTGGTATCCCCTATGACATACTTTAATCATAAAGGTGATACAGTGAATAAAGTGCCAAACCAAGAATCATATAAAACTGAGTTCAAATTCAACTTCAGATACTAGTTATATTGATTCTGGACAGGTAAGTAATTTAGTTTCTGTTGGCCTCAGTTTCCTCATTTATAAAATCGGGATAATTATTGCAGTTAATTACTGGTGAGTATTAATGAGATAAAAAATGTAATGTGCTTTGCAAACCATAAAGTAATCTATAAATGCTACTGGCAATTATTATTATTATCATCATCAATTATCCTTGAGCCAGAAGGAATCTCAAAATACCATCTGGTCTACACCAGTACCAGAGTAAAGCATTATCTCTATTTTACAAGTGAACCCAGAAATGATTCAATGAACTTCTTGAGGACATAGCAGGCTACAGTGGACAACACTATATTTAGAATCAGAAGATGTGGTTTTAATTCAGGGCTTTGCTCTTTCTAGAATCTGTGTGACCTTGAGCAAGTCACTAATTCATTCAGGGCTTCAGTTTCTTTGACTCTCAAAGGAACAAGTTGAACCAGATGCAGTTTATGGTCCCTCCATTTTAGAATCAGTGATCCCAAGATGACAAATGGCAGAATGAGAATGAGTTTTCATTTCTTCTCAGTTCTTTCTACTCTAAAGTGCCAAAGAAGTAGTGTAAAGTATATTTTCAAATATTTATAGTCCAAAAGACAAGGACAGAGCTTATTGGGTTGTCCTGGTTTTCTGAAAAAGGATTTATGAATGATTAAAAAGGAGAAAATAATCGGAGGTGTCTATAATATATCTATGAGAAGCAGTAAATAGAGCTGGCCTCTAAGGCAGGAAACGTCCATATCTCATATCTACTGGCTTTGGGCAAATCACCTCTTATTGTCCCAGATAGTACTCTAAGCCAAAGGTTGAAGAAAATGGACAAACTCACATTGTCTGATGGAGCTTTATCAACCAGGAGATCTCTATCGTATAGAAACTACAGCAAAAATATTATTCCATCCCATATAAGTAAGTGTGTGTGTTTCTTTATCTCTGTTAAGGGGGCAAAGAAGAGAGAGGTAGAGAGAGGAAGAAAGAGAGATGGAGAGGGGAAAAGGGAGAAGAAGGGGGAGAGGGAAAGAAAGAGTGGAGAAGAGGAAACTGAAAAGGGAAGGTTGGGAAGTTACCTAGACCAGGACAAGAGAAAAAGTTATAGAGCTAGGTAAGAAATGAAGAGCTGACTGTTCCTAGAAGGGAAGGACTGTCTTTTGCCTCTTTATGATTCCACAGGCTTAGCATGGCGTCTGGCACATAGTAAACAGTTAATAAATGTGTACTAAATGAGTAAATGAGTAAGTGAAGATGGGAGTATGAAAGTCAATTGAATTGTAAAAGATAATGAGGTTCCTATGAGCACGATAAGAAATATTCAAAGTAATCCAGGGAGGGGGGAAATGTATTAGCTATAGATATACACATTTGTTTACAAACAAATCATTTAGGTCCAGACTTTGCTTTATCGAGAAATTTCACAGTGAGGTCCAAAATTCTAGGAATTGCTCATGATTACTTTAAATATGATCTAAAAACACTCCAGTGGACCACCCAACTTAAATTTCACTGTGTCATCTTTGGAAGCTCCATGAGCCAAACATATCATTGTGAAACAGATTCTAGGAATGGACTGATTTTCAATGAAAATTCTACTGGCAGTGTAGCTCCTTCTCATTATAAAGGCTAAAATTACATTACAAAATGTTTTCTAATTATTCTGATTATTCTGAAATCTTCCCATCCAAAAAGAAGTGATTTATAGGGTTATGTTAAAGGATGTTGCACTTTTCAACAGGAAGGAAGGAAGGAAGGAAGGAAGGAAGGAAGGAAGGAAGGAAGGAAGGAAGGAAGGAAGGAAGGAAGGAAGGAAGGAAGGAAGGAAGGAAGGAAGGAAGGAAGGAAGGAAGGAAGGAAGGAAGGAAGGAAGGAAGGAAGGAAGGAAGGAAGGAAGGGAGGGAGGAAGGAAGGAAGGAAGGAAGGAAGGAAGGAAGGAAGGGAGGGAGGGAGGGAGGGAGGGAGGGAGGGAAGGAGGGAAGGAGGGAGGGAGGGAAGGAGGGAGAGGGGGAGGGAGGGAGGAATGGACTTTTTCAATAAATGTTTTGGCAAAATGATATTCATAATAAATTTTGAGAGCATCAAACATGGAAATGCATGTGATTTCTTCAGTGCTAATTCTTATCCTCTGAATATTCTATTGAAATCCCTTCATCCAAGGATCTTAATGACCTCTTGACCTTTTTTCAGGCATCACTTGCTCAACTTTACTAAAACCTTAGGCTTCATTTCCCACTTACTTCTCCTTTAAAATCTCAGCTTCTTTGGTATCATTTCTCTCCCCTCCAATAAGCAATTCATTTTTGCTCAGATCAGACCTTACCACACACTTCAGTTATGGAGGACACATATCAGGAATGGCCTTGATAAGTAGACATCATTCAGAAGACAACGACAATAATAAGTTCATGCTTTACAGGGCATGGGTTGGAGAAATTAGAGATACTCAGACTTCAGTGGACTGGCCTAAGAATGAGATGGCAGTCTTAATTGGGCTTTTATGGAAAAATATGGATTTAGTGCAAAAGGACCTGCTGGGGACACAGAAAATTATGGATTATATAAACACAGAATCTGCTATTTTAGGTTAAAAGCATCAATTCTTTCCCCCTTTGTGCTTTCCAGAGGAACTCGCCAGGCTCAGCACAGAGAATGACTAGAAGAAAATCCTAATGACCATGGGGAGGCCTTCTCAAAGGGTAATCAGATTGCTGGAGAATAGAAAGAGACATCGACCCATATCTGTCTTACTGACAAGAGCTGAAAGGATATTTTATCAAGGTTCTGGATCACAGAGGAAGCTTGGCAGAATAGGTAGTGGATGGGATAATGGAGATCTAGACTGAAGTTCTATTACCGACAAATTTCTAGCTGTATGACCATGGGCTAGGCAAGTCAAATTCTTGAGTCTCAGTTTCTTCATCTCTAACATGGATATGATCTATAGACTCTATGGACTCTACCCAATTATATGATTATAAGACTTCCATAGGCTTTGATTTCTCCAATGCTTTTCAATTGTTAAGATGCTATGAAGAAATATCAGTTATTATGACTGATAGATCTAAGACCAAAATAGACAAATGGGTCTGGCACATGGTATAAAACCCTGGCTTGGTTTTCAAAACAGAGACTGATCACTAATTTTTTTAAAGCCCTCACTAGTATGTATAACTTGGGAACTTCTCTGACTTCTTCATCAGGCTCTAAGAAGCTCATTATTGGGAAAACTTCATTCTGTAATATCATTTAGACCTTGGAACTGTTGACACTTGGGATGAGAAGGATGACAGCAAAACCAAGAAAATGATTGGAGACCGGGGGCTTTAATTCATGATATCATCAGACCAATTATGTCCAATGACTTCATAATTCCATATTTCAAATTCCTGGGTTCCTTCAAACACCTGCTATATCCAAGTGTCCCAGGATCTTTGTTCACTGCCCAATCCCCTTTCTCTATGGAAGTATTTCTTGCTCATCTCCATTGTGCAACAGTTCATTGAAAAATTGACCAAAGAGATGCCAATGTGGTGCTGATGGAAGAAGATATTCCTATTATAATTTCCTAAATTATGATTGGAGATCAGATATCAAGAACAATTGTCATGACAATGTCAGACATGAACTTACTGCCACATTTTTACATTATTGGAATTCTGCAATATTCTTTAGCACAGCATACCCAACCTTCATGGTCTGTGAGGTATGTATTTTATTTCTGGGGAATGGAAAGTCTTTAATCAAAAAGTTCCTGTGGGTAGAACTGAAAGAAGTATCTGATTGACTATCCTGCTAAAGTCTTGGTTCATGTTTTTCATTTATTTTCCAGGTTTAATTGGAAGAATTTCTGACTCCAAGCTTTGTGATAATATTTAGAAGATGAAAGTCATAATGACATAAGAGGAAAATGACAAATATTGGAAAAGATGTGGAAAAATAGGGACACTAATGCACTGTTGGTGGAGTTGTGAACTGATCTCTAAATATTCTGGAGAACTGTTTTAAACAATGCCCCCAAAATATAAAAAAGAGCGTTCCCTTTGACCCAGCAATGCCATTACTAGGTCTATGTTGCAAACATATTTTTTTTTAAGGGAAAGGACCTATATATACCAAAATATTTACAAAAGTTTTTTTACTACCACAAAGAATTGGAAATTGAGGGGATGTCCATCAATTAGGGAATAACTGAACAGGTTATTATATATATATATATATATATATATATAGTCACAATGGAAATAATATTGTATCATGAAAAATGATGAGCAGGAAGATTTCAGAAAAACCTTGCAAGACTTATATGAACTGATACAAAGTACAGTGAGCAGAACCAGGAGAACATTGTAGATGGTTAGAGTAATACTATATGATGACACCTATGAATGATTTTGCTATGCTCAGCAATACAATGATTAAGACAGTTCTGGAGGACTTATTATGGAAATGCTATTCACCTCCAGAAAAAGAACTGATGAAGTCTGAATGCAGATATAAACATATTCTTTATGAATTTATTTTTCTCATTTGTTTTTTTTTTGGTCAGTTTTCTTTTTTAATGAAACAATGGAAATATTTTTTGCAGAACTTCACTTTAATTACCTATATCTAATTGCTTGCCTTCTCAATGGAAGGGCAGAGTATTTGGAACTCAAATTGTTTTTTAAAATGTTAAAAGAATATTTTCATGTAATTATATAGAAAAAGAAAAGAAAAAATAGACTCCATTCTATATTTTAACATTTCCACATTTGTATTGTGGTATTAGTTAGCAAAAAATGAGGTTAAGAATGCTGAAGTTAGTCATGAAGATCTGGGTTTGAATTTTATATTTTAAATTTAAAACCTGAAATGAAAATAAAATAAATTTAGTTAAAAAACATGAAACCAAGGGAAATATTTAAATATAAAAAACAAAGAGATATATGAGAGAGTCAACAAAGGTCAAGAAGAAAAAGGAATGGGTCTTTTCTGTTACATTTAACACAATATCTTTGTAATGAGTCAATCAACAGGCTTTTATTAAGGACCTATCCTGGACCAACTACCTACTTCTAGTAACAGCACCATGTCTCCTTGATTGTGTCTGCTGGGATCCCACTAGTGCAATCCTGGTAGTGAAAATCTTACATTCTTTTCATCTTTATCGATTTCTTTCTCCCATCCATCCCAACAGAGTATGGAATAAAGAACACAAACCTGCTTTTGCATCCTCCAGATGACTACTGGGCAAAATGGCTTTTGGAACTATCTCATCTTTTGGGTTTCTCATTAAATATTTGAAATTGTCCAAATCACTAATAACTGAGAGAAATGCAAATCAAAATAAACATAAGGTTTTACTTTATGCACAGATAATTGGTAAAAGTAATTAAAATAGATGTCAGTTGTCAAGAGATTTTAGAAAAACAGCCACATATTTTACTGATGGAGCTATAAAATAGTATTACAGTTCAGGGAGGTAATTTGTACATATGGAACTCAAGTCAGGAAAATGACCAGATTCTCTGAATCCAAGACTCCACTGCTAAGAACATACCCAAGGGAAATCAATGTCAGGAAGAAGGTTTTCATAAATGCCAAAATATTTCTATAGCACTTTTTATGGCAGCAAGGAACTGAAAGCACATGGATGGAGGGATGCTTAAACAAATTTTGTGACATGGATATGTGCGTTCAATTGCTATAGTAGAAGAACCAATGAATATGATGACTATAGAAAGAATTGGAAGGCCTTACATGAACTGAAACAGAGTGAAGGGAGCAGATAGGAAAGCTCTATAGAAAATGATGACAATAACAACAATAGTAATTATATTGTGCTTTAAAGTTAGTAAAGCACTTCATAAATAATATCTCATTTTTTTCACACCATTGGAAAAATGTGCTAATATTCTCATTTTACAAACAGACAAGAATAATTGGGAAAAATAATAACTAGAGAACTACTGATCCTGAGTATGGTGAATTCATAAAGAAAAGTTCAGCCCCAGTACTAGGGATGTTACAAAAAATGCATCTCATTCCTGTACTACTTTGCAAAGCCCCAAGTCTACAACTGTAGGACATTACACACAATGATAGTGTCTTTCTATGTGTTGATTGGTTTTGTAAATAATTTTTCTCTCTAATTCCTCCTTCTATTGAAAAAAAATCTGTTGTAAGACCAGCACTCTGGGAAAAGATAAGAAGTATAAAGGTGCTACCTAAGATTACTTTAAATTCTCATTTCTCTGATTAATAGTTTTTTCACATGGAACTATACAAATTTTTAAATGTTAAAAGCATAAATGACACTGTCTGCAGTAGATTCTCTATCTATAATGTTCATCTGTCTTTCTAAATAAAGGCTTAAGGTGGCAGTTGGGTGGCTCAGTGGATTGAGAATCAGACCTAGAGATGGGAGGTCCTAGGTTCAAATCTGACCTCAGACACTTCCCAGCTGTGTGACCCTGGGCAAGTCACAATACACAGTATTGATTCCAAGACAGAAGGTAAAGGTTTAAAATAAATAAATGATAAATAAATGAAGGCTTAAAGCTTACAGTTTTAAACAAAACATATTACATTTTTCTCACTGTTGTTTGCATGAAAAATGTGGTGATTCTTACAAAATGTTGGTCAGTTGGAATGAGGAATTCCTAAATTAGGTTCTCCCCTCTAGTGATCATTCCCAGTGATGTTCCAGTAGATGCTAGTATGTATTTGGCAGCAAAGTCTAGTATGTATAAGGGAGCTAATAGGGATCATTAGGAATCAGGAAGGCATGGATGGTGTATAGTCATTACTGGTTAACTTTTCCCCATCATTGAGGCAATGTGTTTGTTTTAATTTGTGTATCATGTGAGTAAAGAAAAAAATGAGAACATGGTTAAGATTTTGTTCCCTTTGGGCATTTGCCTCTTCAGGCATCTAGGCCAAATGACATATGGAGTTATTGATGCCATCAAGCTGTCTTTCCGACTGTCCTTCTTCCTTTCCCCTACTTATCTTGGCACTTGACCAAGTCTTGATTATCGCCCCCATTCAAAAGAGTTCACTCAGAAGGAAAAGAACTGAAACTTTGGCATTCATCCTATGAGGATGTTGCCAATGCTTGGCCTATTTCCATAGGCATGACTAGAGCAAAAGCTGGACTTGTCCAGATGAAAGAGCATCTCGGCTTACTCTCTAGACACACCAATACCAACTGCTCAAACTAATGTCAGTGTGACAGCTTACAATAATACATCGGATTGGTGAATTAAATTCCTACAAGGTAGTGATCATCTTTTCAGCCCAAGACTATTAATATACTTCATAAATATTAAGGGAAATAGATCAAAGCAGAGTAAATATAGGAGGAGAAAAAGATTAATGGTCAACTCAAGAAGCATTTTTTGTAAACCTGCTAGGTGTTGGGCACTGTCTTGGATGCTATGGATACAAAACAAAACGGAGAAACATTTTCTGCTCTTGGGGCCCCAATGTAGGGAGAGGACAAGGGTGGAGAAAAGAAAAAAATTGTAGCTTTGACAAAGATCTGTTTCTGTTGTTGAGTCATTTTCCAATCATATCCAACTCATTATGACACTTTTGTGGGTTTTCTTGTTGTAGATGCTAGAGTGGTTTGTCTTTTCCTTCTCCAGATCATTTTACAGATTGAGAAACTGGGGCAAATATGATATGACTAAGTGACCCACTCAGGGTCACCCATCTAGTAAGTGTCTGAGAATGGATTTGGACACAGGAAGATTAATCTTCCTGATGCTGGGCATGACACTCTAGCTACTGTACAACCTAGCTGCTCCACAAATAATTGTATTTTCAAGACATTTTGAGGAGGGAAGGATCCTTAACACCTCAGAGAATCAAGAAAAATTGTCTTAAGAGGTATAGAAAATTAGGAACAAGTGATGGATTCTAAGAGATGGAACTGGGGGTGAGAAAGAGAATGTCAGACCTATGGGAAGATCATGTAACAGTAAGTGGATAACATGGATTGAGATACAATCAGATTCACTCCTTGAGATGTTTCACATTACTTCCTGATGAAGAGGAATGTACCAGTACTTGAGGTCAGAAGATCACTAATCAAATCCTGAATCTCCTTCTTTAAAAACTGGGTGAATGGGACCACGTCACCTTATCCTCTTGGCATTAGTTTCTTATTTCTAAAAATTAGGTTGCTTAGACTACATGACATCTAAGATCTCTTTTAGCCCCAAATCCAAGATCCCATTACTCTACATCCCTAAAGCAGCAATACAATTGTGGAAAAATCCACTGACATTCCTTTGAGTGTGCCATGAAGACAGAAAGGCAGCACCCAATGAAAGTCATGAACTAACCCAGCCCTCCAACTGCCTCTGGAACTCATTTGAAAGTGTTAGTGTGGCTATTTATGCCAAGGTTTCAGAGCATAGTAAACAGACTCTTTAAAAAATACACAAACATACACACACATGCACAAATAGTTTCATCCAACTCTCCCCAAATACTTTACTCATGTGAGAAAATAAAAAACACAGAGAGGAAGAGGAAGGCATACATGCAAAAAAAAATGAGAAAAAAAACCAACCCAATATTGGCCATTGGCCATTTAAAAACACTAGTAGGCTAAATCAGTTTCCCCACTGGTGTCATAACTAAAAATTATTTTCACATCCAGTGAGAGTCATTCTAGCAAGAATAAAATATGGCTAGAATGAGATTTAGCATGTCCCGATTACTGGTCATGCATGTCAAAAGATTCCTCACAGATATAGTTTCATTATTTTTTCTTCCTTCTCTCCCTGACTCTCCCAGAGCAAAAGTACATGCCAGTCATGAAAGGAGAGTAGACAATAATGATTTTGTGTTGCTCAGGGCTGTTTAGTTAGCAACAAATGTTTGGGCCTCAGGAAAGATGACATCATCCTCAGAAAGAGACCTATTCACCCTGAGGAAAGAGGCTTTTGGCCAACATAAAGTTAACCAACAAGAAGAAGATAAGCCAAATAAGGTGGGAGGAGAGGCCTCCTGGCTCCAGGGAAGGCATTCCAGAGAATCCCTTTCTGAAAGTGTGATGTAGACAAGGCCCTCAGTATCTCTCCTGTTAATCAAAGAAGAAGCTTCTATTGCTATGATTGGTTTCTCCATTAGCCTTTCCTAAGGAATCCAGGATAAGTCATTGAGACTCTGGTCTCAGCCCACAGGTCTCAAGCTAAAGTCAGTTTTGTAACCAAGAGGATTCCTTTGCAAGGTGAGAACCAAAAGGGTGACATGCTGTAGGTGACTTAAATACAAAGTTCACACATATTTTGTTTCAGTGGTTAAGATCATTGTTTGAAAGTCTCCATTGCTTTCAAACTCTACTCACCAGATTAACAGTGATCATCTCCTTTCTTGACTCTAGTCTTAAGAAATGGAAAACGTGATCTACTCCCCTGTGGAAGGGTCCTTCCATTTTTGCCTATTAATGCCATCTTCTCTTTTCTGGGATCCTCTCTCATTATCTATGTTTCTTATCTGCTAGTTATTTCCATAGAGGTTATGAATATGCACATCTTTTTCTCTTGAGACCAGAGGTATCAAACACATATTCCAGTCCACAATGCTGAGTGAAACCCCCAAAAAATTAAAATATAATTGGGAAAAACTTAATAACATAAACAAAAATGCAATAAAATATAAATAATGGCAGTATGTGTTTTTTTATATCAAAATGGGATCCTTATGTAGGGTTGAGTAGCTTCATTTCTATTGGAATTGGATACCATGACTTTTAGATTCTCACTGCCCCTCAAGCTACTTCAATTTTCTCATCAATAGAATGGGTTGGTCTCTATGAAGATCCTTTAGAGTTCTAAATCTATGATGCCTTGATCCATCCATTCAGTCAATTTTCTAGAAAAAGGTACTTTTGTTGCCTCCATTTCTTAAAGCTATACTCACTGTTCAAGTCCTTGTAATCTGACTTCCTGTCTAATGACACAATTGAAGTTATTAGTGAGCATTAATTACCAAATCCAATGGTCTCTGAAGTTTGCCTAATCCTTCTACTTCCTGTCTTATCTCTATTGTCCAACACTACTGATTACTCCCTTATCCTAAATACCTACTCTTCTCTAGATTTCATGGCCTGTAGTCTCCAGGTTCTTCTTTTTGATTGACTTCTACTTCCCACCTGCCTTGCACCACTTCCAAGCTTGCCTATGGCCCAGAGCTTCATCCTGGACTCTCTCCTTCCTCTCTGAGCAATCTCATTAGCACCCATTTGTTCATCTATCATCCTGATGTAATTAACTCTAAGATCTATATGTTCACTTCCAGCAGCTCTCCTGAAATTCAGGTCTATATCACCTACTGTCAACTGACTATCTCAATTAAATAAGCCACAACTCTACCAGATCATCAAAGTCAGAAACGGGTTCATTTACTTTCCCCAGAAATCATCCTCTCCTGACCCCAAGAGTTTGAGAGCACCAAGATTTATAAGGATTTATTTCAGGTTTGCCAGACTTTCAACCTAGAAGTCATTCTCATCTCTTCCAGCACTATCACTCCACATGAACAGTGTTGCTTAGTGTTGTCCAGTGTACGCCCACAGTATCTCTTGGATCTATCCCCTTCTTTCCACTTATAAGACCACCATCCCAGGTCAGTGATCATTACCTCTCACTAGACTACGACAATACCATCCTAATGGGTCTTCTGGCCTGAAGTCAGTGAGTCAGTCAATACTTATGAAGTATTTACTTTGTGCTAAACATTGTGTTGTGTGCTAGAAATAGGGCTGAAGATAAAGAGGAGGAGGAAACTTAATAATACCCAGTAGTTACAAAGTGTTTTACAAATATCCTCTCACTTTATTTAGTTGTTTCTTTTTTTTTTATTGCAAAGATAAGAACTCTGGAAGTAAAAGCTGCTATCATTTCCATTGTACAGATAAGGAAACTGAGGCCAAGAGTGAATAAGTGCCTTTAACAGGGCTCATAAATGTCTATGGCTGGATTTGAAATCAGATTTCCCTAACTCAAAGATTAGCTGCCAACCAAGGAAGAAGGAAAAAAAAAGTCCGTGTCATCAAGGAATTCACATTCTAATGGAGGCTTCTGTACTGTTCCCTTTTCAATCCATACTTTGTACAGCTATTGAATTAACTTCTACAAAGCCCAAATATTTTTATAACACTTCCCTGCTCAATAAATGTCAGTGCCTCTATTCTATCTCTAGAATCAAAGATCAATTTGGTTTATTTTGGTTGCTACCTTTAATGTTTTTATCTCTATTTTGCATTTATCTTTCTCATGTCTACCCTGGCTTCCCCCAAAAGGAAATCCCAATAAAAAAGGAAGCTCTCCAAGTATATGGACAACTTGTCTTTGACTTGGTATCTCTAGCAGTGAAGCCAGTGCCCGACAATATTCAGAATTCCAAATATACAATATCCATCTAACACATGCATTTCTGTGAGGCTACCCAACTTGGATGGAGAAGACAAGGCTCACTTGGGTCTAGGTTCCAATCTTGACTCTCACACTAGCACTGTGGCCATGAACAAGATTCTCTTTGTGTCTCAGCTCCCAATATATAACATGCAAAACTATTTTACAGAACGTTTTGAAGAAAGCTTTTCACAGCCCTTAGAGTGGGGAAGGAAAAGGGAAGCAAATCAGCATTTATGATGTGCCTTACAATTAACCCCTTTGATCCCCACAATAGCCCTGCGGAATACTTGCTGGCATTATACTCATTTTACATTTGAGGACACTGAGGCAAATAGAAGGTAAGTGACTTGACCAGAATCACACACCTAATATGATTCCAAAGCCAAATTTGAACTCACTTTCCTGGCTCCAAACCCAACTCTCTAAACTGTGAGAATTAAAATGGTTGAGGTCTTAAACTGTAGTGATTAAAATAGTGGAAGATATAAATTGTGATAGATATAAGAGAGGGTGAGTAAATTTGACTGCAGAAATATGTTTCACTACAGTGTCTTGGGTTTAAAATCAAATATAAGGTGGTCGCCAGGGAAATATTCCCAATTATTCAAATACCCAAGTCAATTGGGTTTCATAGAGATTTTAATTAACAATACAATGAGTAATCAAAGAACGAGAGAGAGAGTAAGAAAGGAATAAGTATGAAGGGTCTCAAGCTAATATGGCCTAGACCTGAGTCTTAAAAGAGAAATCAGTCAGTTTTTTAACACTCACCACAAGGTCTGACTAAACAAGGATTCTAGTAACACCAGGACAGTGTCCTTCCTCAAAGAGTCTTCCAGCCAGAGATTGTTTCAAAGGGCCTCTCTCTCAAGAGCCTCTAGAGCTCCTACCCCAGAGGGACAGAGCCCCTCAGAGGAGCTCCTCAGGGAGCTCTCCTCCAGAATGAGAATCAGAAATCGAGATCCCTGAATGAGATCCAAGCTCTTATTTTTAAGGGCAAAATCTCCTCTGTCACCACCCCTAAGTCCTTACATCTACCAATCACTGTAGATGTTTCAAAAGGACCGCCCAATTTGAATTCACAGCTGAGTAGTTTTAATCTCTTTAGTAAGTCAGGAAAAAAAATGCTGCTGTGTCGACAAATTTCATTAGAAAAAACCTCTGAATAAGTTATCACCCTTTTAGGTTGAAGTAGTTTACAAGTTGCCCCACCTTTATAGGTACTTAGTATCCCATTGTATCAATTCTAAAACAGTCATGACTTAAAGAACTTCCTGTCCCTTCCATAAGCATGGATCAAAGTACTTTCATTGTTCTCAAGGAGCTCTCTGTCCTAAAGCAGCCCTAAGTAGGGTAGAGTAGGGATATTCCCAAGGCAAGGAGCCCCCACACTCAAGTAGAGTTCTCACTATCTGCTAGGGAATATTTTTAAGTAGAAGATTCCCCAATGGGGAAATTTCCAACATTCATAAGTGTGAGAAATTTTAAGGTTTACAAAACCGATGCACCAACTAGTTGCCTTCGATTGATGTGAATGTCTCCATATAAACATATTCATGAAGAGAAAGACTCCATCATAAGGTGAGTTGCTATTATTATTATTCTGTGTATATCCCCATATAGACCCACCATGTACAAAAAAATGCCATCGTAAATTTCCCCAAGCTCCTATGATATGGTAATATTGGCAGCCAAGTCATGTCCTCATTCACATGTCGCATTATTGGGAGCATCTTTAACATTTTCCTTAAGCATCCAAGCTAGAAGCCTTAAAGAATTCTGCTGGATAAATAGGCTAATTGTACTTTCAGTCCTACCTGGGCCACTATCACCAGCAAGGGAATCTTGGGGAATTCTCAGACTGGCAAACCAGGCACAGGAATAGAATCTTGCTCCGAATCTCTTAAACTACAACAGAAATAGGTGATCCTATCCTCCTATCCTCTAAGCAATAAACACACACACACACACACACACAAACACATTCTAGTTCAACAGCCTAATTTTTCAAAAAGAAAAAGTCAAACCGTAAAGGGGAAACCAAGATCCTCTAATTTGAATTTTCAATTGATGTGATTCTCAGACAAACTTTTTTTTATTTCCTATGCTCATATTTTGCACAAAGCGGTATCTCAAAAAACAAAATATATGATTGAGAAAATCACAAGAGGTTTGACTCCAATTTCTGAGTAACCATTTGGGGGCATTTGGATTTCTAAGGGGGAAAAGAAGTCACAAATAGTGTCTACAACTAATTCTGGAGACAGTTTTAATTTCAAATAGCATTCCAGCATGTTGTAAACACCACCACCAAGGGAAGAGGCAGGAGAAGCTCAGAAATGAAGGTTGAGTGGTTTGGAAACAATTGGCGATGGATGGTTCATATTGCTCTATAGCCAAAGAACCAAAAGGGGAAAGCCAGCATTTCTGGAGATGGGCCGATAACTACCCTGAGGGTTTTTCTGTTTCTTATTATTAAAACCAGGAAGCACAGCTCTTTAGTTCAATTCAAACTAAGGAGAATTGAAGTGCCAATTCTGGGCCAGGCTAGACTAGGCTAGCCTGGGAATGTAAAGACAAAAAAGAAATAGTCCTTGTGTTCCAGTAATATACATTCTACTGGGGTAGAGGAAGTATTTGCAAAAACCATCAGTAAATCCAAGATATTTACTAAATAAATTTACAATATTATATTCAAAGCAAGAATGAAGCTTATATATAAACTTGTCCAATTTCTTCATTTGACAGCTGAGGAAACTGAGGTTTAGAGCAAGATGAATTAGATATAGTCATTTCAGTGGGAGAGTAGAAAGACAAATAACTAGGGAGATCTATGGAGATCTCCTAGGAAGTGATGTTTGAATTAAATAATGGATGGGCCTAAGGATTGCCAAGGCCAAAGTAAGGAGGAGACCGGAGATTATTTAAACATGGCTGAGGTGGATTAGAACAGGCTGAGAAAAAGGAAATAGTTGATACAGAAAGTGGATACATTAATGGGAATAGAGAGTTTGAGGAAGTCATTGGGATGGCGACAACATAAGATAAACATTTAGTAACTTTATTGAAAGCCTCAAATTCATCTCCTTAAAATATCAATTGACTTCTCACCATTTTTCTCAAAACTGAACCTGGGGAAAAGAATAAAGGAACCACATCTAGAAATGCAAGGGGCCTCTCAATCAAGTCAACAAGCATGAAGACCTTACCATGTGATGGTCATTATACTAAAGGTAGGGACTACAAATATGTTTTTAAACCCCTACCTTCTGCCTTAGAGTCCTTACTATATATTGGTTCTAAGCCATAAGAGTGGTAAGGGAGTTAAGTGACTTGCCCAGGGCCACACAGGTAGGAAGTGTCTGAGGCCAGATTTGGAACTAGGACTGCCTATCTCTAGGCCTAGTTCTCAATCCACTGGGTTACCCAGGTGCCCCATACAAATGTTTTCTTATTTAAAAGAGCTTACATGCTAACTGAGGAAAATAATTCATAAAATAAAAGGGAATCTGAAAAAGATAAGGGTGGGGAGAGGAGAACCAGAGGGTAAAGCAAAGCTAGTCTGGGTTCTTCTTCAAAGTAAAGGTACTGGAAGGAACTTTCCAATGAGAAAAGAAGACTCCAAGGGGTAAAAAGAGATGGCAACTGAAGTAGATTAGTGAAGCCCAAAGAGTCAGAGGCTAAGTAATTCAACAGTATGTTTATTACAAATGAAGAAACAGAGACCCAGGGAGAAGAGGTGAATTGTCCTGGGTCACATATATACACACACAATCTGGAGGTAGGAATTGAACTTCTGTGTTGTCACCAATTCCACCTATTTTTTTCCCTTGGATATGCTGACCAGCAGACTGTCAAAGAAGCATCTTCAATCCTGATCATCTCCAGACACTAGAGAGAATATTATACTTTGTGGATGGTTCTGTATATGAGATTTTGCTGAAGCCCCAGGCAAGGAAACTTCTACTGATGCAGGTCCAGACCCGATCTCCATCTCTGCAACTAAAAAGTCAGGAGTTCCCTGAAACCCAGAGGAATTCAGTGACTTTCCAAGGATCTTAAATGCAAAATGTTCCACTGGTCAAACTTAAAGGAAGACCTTCCTGATTCAGATATTAGTCTTTTATCCACCATATTGTGCTAAATGCAATGTTTTACTTTGTGCCTTTAAATAAAAAAAAAAAAGAATGGAACCTAAAAACACCTCTACATGCTATGGTTGATATCACCAGCAATCTCACGGCATGTGTATAACTTCCTGCTTCTTTTGAAACAAAAGAGCTTCCTGATGGTGTCTTAAGCACAAGTGATCACACGCACACACACACACGCACACGCACACACACACACAAACACACAAGTACATGCTCATGCTTTCAATATCTTATGGCAAAATGAAAACAGGAACTAGACAATAGATAAAATTCTAATGTCAAATGGCCCTTTTATGTAGGAAATCAACAAACTCAGAGTACATAAAGACCACCTCCTACCATCAGAACAGTGTAAGGAGAGAAAAAGAGAAGTAGGAAAGATAGGGCCACACATCATTACTATACCAGCCAAAACTAAAGCAACTACTCTCCAGTGCATTCCTCTTGTCCCTTCATTTCAGTGTTCCTATGGGTAAGCTCACTGAATGCAGAGTGCTTCCTTAGATCTTTGCATCTATATAGGACATAGTTTATAAAAAACTACTTGATGAAGTAAAACTTCAAAGAACAGTTTATCAATCTATCTATCCATCCATCCATCCATCCATCCACCCATCCATCCATTCATCCATCTATCCATCCATCTATCTATCTATCTATCTATCTATCTATCTATCTATCTATCTATCTATCTGTCTGACTGTCTATCTACCTGTCTGTCTGTCCGTCCATCCATCCATCCATCCATCTATCCATGCGTCTGTCCATCCATCTATCCATATAACTGTCCATCTATCCATCCATCCATCCATTCATCTATCTATCTATCTATCTATCTATCTATCTATCTATCTATCTGTCTGTCTGTCTGTCCGTCTGTCTATCTAATGTCAAAGAAGTATCAGAAACTAGTAAGCCACTAAAGAAAGTAACACAAAAGTAAAACAGCTTCCAATATTCCCCTGTACCTTTTTTCAACTCTTTTTTGACTTGCTATTTACCAACAACTAGAATATAAGCTCCTTGAGGGCAATGAGCAAGAGTCTTTCTTTTTGTTTGTAGATGTATAGCCTCAGTGCACTCAATAAATACTTGTTTCCTTCAATCCATCCTCATTAGTGTCTCTTTCATTCCTTTAGAACTACATTAAATAAGATCCTTGAAGAGAGTTGCTCTGTATAACAGTTAAGAAATATGTATTAAGTGCAAATTATGTAACAAGTCAATGAAAGGTAAAAACAGCCTGTGCTCTTGAGGAGAAGCTCACAATCTAATGGGGAGAAAATATGCAAATAATTCAGTACAAATGAGCAATAAACAGGATGAATGGGAAATAATCTCAGAGGGAAGGCACTAGCATTAAAGGGTTTGGGGAAAGGCTCCCGCAGAAGCTTCACTTTATCGGGGACTATGGAAGTCAGAAAAGGCAGTAGGCAGAAATAAGGAGGGGGAAGGATTCCAGGCAGTGAATTCTATAAAAATCAATGGATAGTGTTGAGGTCATCCTTCAGCAATCATTTGGATGAACTGGCATCTGAACAGCTTGCTTCCACTTCTGCCCTTCTGTGGGTCTGGGTCGTATTCTTCTTGATGCCCCTCCCCACTTGTCCTCAAAGTTGGGGCCATCACCAAGTGACTGCATCAGACACATTTACTGAATATTTGTTGAATGGATAATCTTATAGGCCAAGAGAAATCTGCACTAAACAATAAGTGAGACCTTGTGAGAAGGATGTACAAATGAATCGCCTTTTCACTCCCACTTGTTTACAATCTAGTGGGAGGGAAGGGGGGTTGGGGGAGAAAAATTACTGTGGTATATAGAGAACAAATAGGATAAAATACAGAATGAAATGAGGTGGTATTTGAAAAGCACGTTGCAAATCTTAAAACTCTGCATCAATGTGAATTATTATTAGGACTGATTAGGGAAAGCTCCGTGGAGGTGGTCAAATTTGACTCACATCTTAAAGGCAATAACTCTATAGATTGTTAGAGACTATTGGTCGAGGCCATTAGAGGTGACTTAAGAGGCAGCCTAGGAAGTGGATATTAGAATGGTTGTAGGGGACAGCTGGGTGGCTCGGTGGATTGAGAGCCAGACCTAGAGATGGGAGGTCCTAGGTTCAAATCTGGCCTCAAACACTTCCCAGCTGTGTGACCCTGGGCAAGCCACTTAACCCCCATTGCCTAGCCCTTACCACTCTTTTGCCTAGGAGCTAATATTAACTCTAAGACAGAAGGTAAGGGTTAAAAAACAAAAAGAATGGTTGTGAAATCAAGAAGATTTGGGTTCAGATTCTGTCTCAGACATTTATTGCCAGCATCATCCTGGATGAGTCACTTGGCAAAGAAATCCTGGAAGTATTCCCAGTGGGGACTTTTCCACTGCTTGAGGATCCGGGAGACATTTTCAATTAAGTGTGGCTTAACCAGCTAGAAGAACTTCTGCCTTACTCATTCCTGAACTTGATTATTCCAGGTGACTAAGAATAAAACCTATGTGCAAAAAGAAAAAAAAAATAATCTGACTGGCTTGTCCAGAGTGGGAGAAAAAGGGTAATAAAAATCTTAAGACTTTATTTTTCACATACACAGGACAACTTGACGCCTTATGCTTTTTCCAGAATGAAATGAACTGTGTTTCTAAGTTTAGAAGAATTTTGGCAAAGCCCTAAGTCTTACCTACCATCCAAAGTTACAAACTAAAGGACTTAAATGAGATTTTCATAAGTCAGAGTCCATACGGAGTGAATGGGAGGAAAGAAAGAGCTCTGGTTTTGAATGAAGACTTGGTTCATTGCCTGTCTACCCTCAGACCAGTCACTAATATCTCTGGGCTTCAGTGGACTTAATTGGAAATATACTGTTGATGGAACTGTGAACTTATCCAACCATTTTGGGGAATGATCTGGAATTATAAAAATGTGTAAACTTTGTGACTCAGCAATATCAAGAATAGGTTTATTTCCCAAGATGATCAAGGAAAAGGGAGATGAAAAGACAGATTTTAAAATATTTCTAGCAGCTCCCTTTGTGGAGACAAAGAACTAGAAATGGAGGGAATATTCATCAACTGGGGATTGGCTAAACAAGTTGTGGCGCACGTTTGTGATGGGATACTACCAAGCGGTGAGAAATGATGAGCAGGTTAATTTATGGGGGGTGGGGGGGGAGGCATAGGAAGACCTATAAGAAATTATAAAGAGCAAAACCAATAGAATGATTGACAGGTAGGTGTACTGCCAGAGAAAGAATCGATAAACAGAAACAAGTTAGAACAATTATATATATATGTATATATATATATATGTATGTATGTATGTATATATATATACCTTTTTGTCAAATGTCTCTAAATGAGGGAAGAGGGAGAGAGTTAATGGGGTATTTTAATGTAACAAATAAACATGAATACATGAATAAATTAGCAAAAAAAGAAAAGGAAGGACTTGGACTCACTGATCTCTCAAGTTCTTTGTATCACTCAATTCTATTAGGATCTTAGAGAATTTAGGAAGTTTCCTGACGAATTCGAAAGTTTAAATATAAGAATTGCCATTTCCCCCATTTGTTTTTGTTTTTTAAATCCTCTTCTACACTGATGTTTCAAACTCCTGATTGTACAGATAAATTTGAATGCATTTTCTACAGTTCGGTCTCTCCTACATGTGCAGAGCAACTATATATTAGCCTAAGCTCCCATGTTGACATAGAAGGCCGATAAGGAGAGACGGGCTCTAGGGCTGACCACAGAGTTTTGATTAAATAAATAGATAAATAAAAATACGAGTTTTGATTAAATAATAACAATGATGCCCCGTCCCCATTTCAGGAGGCAGCCCAGGCAATCCCACCTCCTAGAGGCAGCCTCTGCCAGTTCTCCTGAATTCTAATGATTTCCCATCTCCAGTTCATCCCAGGCTACACAGTTCTCTCCATATGATTTCCAGCATTAGAGTATGAACTGCTGGAAAGCAGAGACTGACTCTGGCTTTGGTCTGTGCTTCAGCCCTTAGCAGAGTGCCTGGCATGAAGAAGAAGATCACTAAATGCTTATTCACTGCCTGACCAATGGATCTTGGTGCCTTGAATGCCTTCCTTTTTGTAATGTGGACATCAGCAGACTCCCTGGAAGCATTTACTACATTAACTGTCCAGGACATTCAAGATTTGCTTTTCTGTCTGGTCTTTTAGGGAAATGCAGGAAACAAAACTTCTCTCTTTGAAGCTTGGCCAGTGAGCACCCATAGGAAGACTGGGTGGAGCCAAAGCAAACGACAATTTATCACACTGCGAAAGACTTTGGAGATTTTTTTTTTTAATGTTAAATAACCACACTGGAGTTCTCATCTGTTACCACAGGAAAAAAAACAGCCTAAGTATGGAATAAAATATACAAACAGGCACATAGTGATACATGCATCTACATGAGACAAAACATTTTCAATCTGACATTCCACCTTTTCTCCTCTAACTCATTCTACAGACTGAATCAGTTTTCTTTTCTATATAAAATGATGTGTAAATTTATACATGTATACATATATATAAAGTATTTGTAAAATATATGTATGTATATAATGTGTATATTATATAGATTATATAGAGAGGGACTATATATATATATGTAATATGAATATTATATATTACATATTATATATGTTATAAAGTAAAAATCTAGTATTTGTCTGAACATAATTCCTCCTTTTTTGTTCTAAACTAACTATTGCTTACAGTTCGGGTGATGAGGGAAGGATAAAATATTGTCATAGAAATTTGCATAAATTGATGAAATCAACCAAACTTCCGAAGGTTGTGATTAATCGTCACGTTACCAGGCTTACAAATCACACCATTACAATTTGGGCAGACAACATTCAATCGTCTGCTTCACTTTGGGTATTGATCGCTGGGAAGAATGCTCTAGGTGAAACTTGTATGTGTAAATTGCACAACTTCCTTCGACATTACACCATCTCTGCTTTAAAACGAATTCATATAAGCTGGTTTTTAATCTTACGTATTTCCAACTGTCCAGTTGACTAATGTCTAATTTTCTCACCGATACTAACTTCTTTGGGAAGATCATGCATGTTGTCCCCATGTAAAGTAATCAAAATGGCAAATATGTGAAGTAATTCCTCCAGCCAGTCTTTTCATAACGGCTAAAATGGCCTTTGCAGTCATCCTTGCATCATGGAACAACCCACCAGTAAAGTCAGTGCTTTTTTCACCAACTGAAAAACCTACTGGCTGGCCATAAGCACGGAGACACATATGATTCACAAATAAGAAGTCATTTGAAAAATCTGGTCTTGTGATAAAATAGTAGATACTCCAAATCGTGGTTGTCAATCTTTTACCTTTCTGATCACTTCAGTTATTGATTTTGAATTATAATTCCCTGGGGACATAGCTTGAATATGTATGTTTGTATGGATATGTACGTGTGTATAAATATACATGTATGTATAAATGTATATGCATATATGTGAATGTCTATATTTTTACACACATGAATGGGATAAATATTGTACATTGAAGACTATCACAATGTATATCATGTCCAAAAAATATTTCATTAGAATTAAAAATTTGATAATTCCAAAAGCAATACTTGAATATGAGTCTTTATTTTTTAATAAAAGGAGCAAATTCAAGTTTTTCATAAATACCTAACTTCAACCAAAATCTGTACAGTATAATTAGCAATAAAAATATTGATTTAGAAATTAAAGGCCTCACATCACCACCAATCTTACTCTGAAATTCTGACTCAATTTAAGCTGTGACTTCAGTTCCATACTTAAAATCCCAAATGATTGGCTTCCCTTCTACCTGAAGCCAACTTGTAAATAATTATGTGAATATTCACAATAACAATAATGAAATTAAGGTATTAATAGCCTAGTTGATTCTTCATTCTCTGTCCTATGTTTGAGGTGATACCTAATGTTCCATTTGTAATATTAACGCCAGAAAAAAGAACACATCTAAAACTGAAAGCACTGATTGTTAACAAAATGCACATTTTTTGTTTGCAAAAATCACAGATTTAGTCTCACTAAAACCATCATGTTAAATGTTAATTCTTGACATATGCTATTTGGTCTTTAAACCTTGAAGGGCTCACACCCGTATCATCTTTTACTAGTTATAATTCTAAGAAATATGGTTGAATCTAGATTATCCAAGTATTTAGATTAACATCCAAGAATTTTACTACCACTCATATCCATTTTCCTACTGATAATAATGCTAATAAACTTGTTTTTATTAAAGTACAAAATCATTGAAATATTACTGATTTGAATTTTGAAAAATACACAGAACACAAAAAATAAAGAAACTCCAAATCACTCTTTTTAAAAATAATTAGAGGGTTCAATTTAACCTACATTTTAAGAAAACCAAATTGTATGAAGAGAAATTTGTTGTTTCATATATAATCCCATTTTTTAAAAGTACATATTGAAATGTCCACATTTAAGATTATAGCCATAGTAAAAAAGAACTTTATAAGATGGAACTAGTTTGATATTTTAATTTTCCTCAAATATTTTCAATCATTATATTAAAATGAAACACTGATAATAATTACTCAAAGAACCAAGTTTGGAAAGGAGCAATTTTGGAAGATTACATCAATGATAAAAGATGAAGGTCCATTGTCTTGACACTGAAAACTAAACACATTTTTTTCCTTTACCCAACTTATTAGAGAGTGTCCTTTCCTACTGACACATACAGGGAAGTTAATGTCAGTTAATATCATGATCTAATTAAGAATACAAAGAGATGACCTAGAGAATTCTGGTACAATTTTTGTGCCATCTTTAATTCTTACACGTCTGTGCCTAATGGAAAAATATGCCCTAATGAGCATGGAAAACAGAATGTTAAAGTGTGAATATTTCACTTATAACTATCACTTCTCAGTCTAAGAGACATCTATAAAGTGTCAGTTATTGTGATAATAAAAAGACAGAAAGAAAAACCAGACGTTGAGTTTGTGGTGTGTTTGTTATTTCTATTCTTAAACATAATGCAATAATAGATTAGCAGGAAAAATTGTGAACACCCAAAGAGTCCCTGGATGAGGGCATGTTTGGTTGACTCTACAAAATCGAGAAGAACACTAAAATATTATCTAATAATAGTGAAGCAACTAGAAGATATCCAGTAATTTGTTCAAGAGCAAAAACTAAATATGTTCTTTCAAAACTAAAAACTTTTCTCGGAACTTTGAAAGAACACATCTGTGATTGCCATTAAAATCATCAGAGATCAAAGAGTTTGACGTTTTCTAGCCTAAGTTTTATTTTCCATAAAACTAAATATGAGCTCTGTGGGCATCCAACACATTCCCATTAAAACCAGAGCCTGCCCACTCCCCACAGTTCCACCTCCTCCCAGTAAATTAACCAAAAGTGAAACTGTCAGAACATCAATTCCAATTTGTTGGATTAAGAAAAAAAATTAGAAAGAAAGAAATCTGACTTCTTACCTGTTCGCCTTTCTTGCTCTTTGAGAAATAAAGCTGCCTAGTTTGATAATGTTGCCAGTGCCTCAAAGAGATGTGTTCTGTGCAGAGCACCCTCAACTAATTACCACATTCTCTTCCTTTCCCCTCCCCCTCCCAGTAAATGAAGATGGTCTAACGAAAAAGGAAGCGGTGAGGCTCTAGAATAATTATGCTTTGCAAATCCTATAGAGAACTTGAAATTAACTATTCATGCCATAAAAGAGTAACCACGGCAACGGGCTATGGTTTGCATATAGACACACATGTGAATATATACATGGATGTATTATGTTTTACAAAATTGAGACACTGGTAAGGAAATACTATTTCCCTTAAAGATAGATCTCTCATGAGTTGATGAGCTTCACAATAGATTCTGTACCTCCAAATGGAAGATGATGAACCACCACTTTTATATGGACCATTGAGAAGTATTCAAGGTGTGCCCTAAACATTAATCTGACAGCAAACATCTGTTTGGGGAGGGGGAAGGAGGGGACCCGCCAGGGAGGGAGGGAGGTTTTACTAAACTCCTGTTTTCTTGGAATCCGGGGGGTGGGGGGTGGCTTCTCCTCCACAGGTCTTCTATTTCCTTCCTCCAGAAGAGCTGCCTGTTACTTAAAGATAGAGTGTTACAAAACTGCAACTGTTCTTTATCAGGAGTTATCTTCTCCCCCAGCGCCAGAGCCAAGATCACAAGTCAGGTGCAGGTCCCAGAGTTGGCTGACTTGTAGGCTTTGGTTTTTTTTTCCTCCACAGAAACAGATTCAGCCTCTCATTAGTTAAGCTCCTGACACATTGTGGCAGAAAAAGAAAACTCTAGAGGAGAGCGGAAGCAGGGGCTGAAATGAAATAAATGATGTCCCAGCGGCCCCGAGCTAATATCTTATGCCAGTTCTGTGCGACCACAATTGCTGTGCTAGGGCAAGCAAAAGAAAAGACACAGATTGCTCCCTCCCTAGTGAACTACTGGGAAAGCTGAAGCAAATGGGTGACATACATGTACGTGGGAAGATGTGTGTGTCTGAAAACATGGATGTACATGTGTGCATGAGGCTTGACTTTGAAGAGGGACTGAGAAGGAAGATTATGGCTATCAGAGTTTCAGAGAAATGCCAACAACCAGCCCTCAACAACTCAAAATTTTCTGTGTTCCTTGCAGAAAGTGCCATGTTCTTGGGGCATTGGTGGACGGTAGCCCACTGAATTTGGCCATTGACTGTCATCTGTTTTGCTCTCTTCTGTTGCCTGTGATCCAATCTATCAATGTCCCTCCAGAAGGGTGAAGCCCAGAACTGGCCACCCTACAACAGATATGGTATAAACAAGGCAGAATGTGGTAGGACTATCATCGTCTCCATCTTAGAAGTTCTCCAGGTCAGATCACACACATGATCAGCTTGCAGCTCATTAAGAATCCAGATCTAGGCTTGAACCAATGCAGAGCAAAATAAGCAGAACCAGCCGAACACCATGCATAGTAACAGCAATATTGGAGGATAACCAACTGCAAAAACAACGTGGCTACTCTCAGCAATGGAAGGACCTGGAATAATCCCAGGAGACTTATGAAGGAGAATGTTATCTAATTCCAGAGAAAGAACTGGTGGATTTGGATGGATAAGGATCAAAGCAGACTATCTTTCACATCAGTGTATTTATGGGTTTATTTAGGGGGTTGGGTTTTGTACAAAGGAGCTCTTACAAAAACAACCAAAATGAAAGTGTATTTTGCATGATAATGAAAATAATTTTTAAAAGAACTCAGATATTTATAAAAATAAACTATTTTCTAACAATTTTCCCCAGTTCCTCTTGAATTTATAAGTCAGTTTTTTCAACCCAAATGAATTTTTTTTATTAACCCTATTATATTTTACCTTATCTATTTCCTCATTCTGAACAGTTGGACTGTAGAATACTCCAATAACAAAATGATTTCAGCTTTTCCTTCCACAGAGCTTGAATCACATGGTCGCTCATCTTTGTTTCCTGGAATTCCTCATGGGAATATGCCTTCTTACAACACAATCTATGCTTTTCTTTGTTGTTTTTGTCTTTTTCTTTCTTTCAAAGATCTATGCATCCAGTGTTAAATTCCAGCGATATTTTAGTTTGACTCTAGAAAAATGAAGTAGCATTTGCCTCCTTATATAAAGATCCTTCATTTTTCTTAATTTGGCTAAATGTTGCCTTAACTCTTGGAATTTGGGTTTGGAAATTTGGAAGTCAAGAGTTTTATTACTGGAACATTTGTGAGATTTTGTTTCCTCTGTAAGCATCTGGTTTTCCTAATTACTTTCATTTCTTGATGTTTACTATCTTCTTAATAATAAGCTATAGAATTTTCCCGGGGTCCAAGTCAAGTACATAGATTAATAGTTTAATGGTGCCTTTTTTAGAAAATCAGGACAACACTTAGCCTTTTCTAGGGCTATCAGTGACTTTTTTCTCCTAGGTTTTATTGACATTGCTCATTTTTAATTCATTGCCTACCTGATTCCTGTTTCTCAGTCTCTTTTGTGGATCTCCCTCCTTATCATTCCCATAAAGAATGGATATTCCCTAAGGCTCAGTTTTGGATACTCCTTTTTCCCTCCTAATATTATCTCACTTAATGATCTCTGTTCTCTGGTGTTTAGTTATCATACATATGCAAATGATTCTCTGCTAGCTCAATTTTATTTTTTGTAGTTGAATTTTTCTCTTGAACTCAAACCAGTTCTTGGACATCTTCAAATTGATATCTTATAGACATCTCAAAGTTAAAACATAGAAAACAATCTATTATCTTCCCAATTTCCCTACTATTATTATTATTAAGGGAACCACCCAGTCACCTAGGCTCACAACTGTGGTGTCATCTTTTCCTCCTAACTTGTATTTAACTTGTATGTTTCCAAATCTTAATGTTTCTCGCTATTATTTCTTATACCCATTTCCTCTCTTCTCTAACACAAAGTACAAACTCCTCTGCACTCTGGTGTAGTTCTCATTACCACATGCCTGGTCTATTGTAATAATCTACTGGTTGTCTCCATGCCTTCAGTCCCAGGCTACTCTAGTACATCGATGCCACTTCTTGATTCAATATACTTCAGTGGTTCCCTTTGACCTGTAATAGCAAATGGAGGATTCTCTGTTGGGCTTCTAAAGCCTTTCAGCCTATTCTACCCCTCTAATCATTTTAACCTAATCCCCTTTCCATGAACTCTGCCATTCAGCACCACTGGCCTCTTTGTTCTTCCAGTTAGTGCCATAGATCTTCTTGCTGTTAGCACCAAGGACTCTTCATCTCCAAAATTTGTTCAATTTCACAGATGGTCTCCTCCATTCTTAAAAGTCTCTTCTGTCTCATATCAGATCTTGACTTCCATCAACACAATGATCAATCCTACCCCATGCAGAAGGTCTTCCCGGGTCTATCCATCACTCCTCCCCACCATAGCTAATGGCTTCCCATGTGAAATTATATTTCATTTACCTGTATAATTCTTGTGTGTAGATTTGTTTTACATGTTGTTTAACCCCACTCTCTATTTAGAATGTAAGCTCCTTGAGGCAAGGGATTGGTTTTTGTTCTTCTTGGTATGCCAAGAACTTAGTGCAGTGCCCAATGCCTAGAAGATGCTTAATGAAAACTTGTTGACTTATTATCTCCTGATTTCCATTCTTCCAAAGAGCATAGCCATTCATTCAGCAAGGACATCCTCTAGTTCCTTCAGAATGCCAGGAAACAATGCCGAAGAGATGGACACCTAAGTGATTTCTGACTATATTGCAAAAAACCTTGATTAGTGAAACTTTGCCAGGAACCAGAAGCAGAAGCAGACATTACACAAATCTACCTTTGCTCATTTTTCTATTATGTCATCCCATCTCCCCAGAGCTATGGCCTTTTCTAAGACCTACTATAACTTTCAAACCCCCTTTTCATCATTCCTAACTTATCCTCCTGAGTCTCTGCTCATTCTCAGCATTAGTGCTCCTGAGAAAACTGCCCATGGGGCCCTAGTATGTATTTCCATTTATTGGAATTCCCTATCCCTCCACATGCCCTTTAAGACAACGTGATCTCTTTCCCTCTCATCATACATGTCTTAGGGCTTCAGAATTTTTTTTTCAGTTTTTCATCCCTCCTAGGTGTTGGCTTTTTTTATTTTAGTAACAAAAATGCCCCCTTTTCTCTTTTTTGAGCCCTTTAAAATGAGAAAAACATCTGGCACTTGATAAACCAACAACCTAGTAAAAATGTGAACAAATGAAACAAACTTCATTTTACATAGAAATTTTCCAGAAACTAATAGAGTTCCTGGTGATGCCACTGAAACGGAAATGATGTGGTTTCATCAACAACTTATAAACATTCGAGGACTTTTTTTTATTCAAAATCACATCTTCAGTCACATGCAATTTCAAATAGCAAACTCCACACACTCTGATGTATTCTAGGGTTTTACCTTTTTTTTCCCAGTGAGCTTGTTGGTACTTACATATTCTTTTTCCCTTGCAGAACTGATCCTTCTTAAAAGCACAGACAATTTTTCTTTTCCTTTTTGAAAATCTCTTCATCACCAATAATGTGGATTTTTGTTTCTGGGGGTAGACATAGGCTTGAGTCCCTTTGACAATCTGAGTAAGCCAACAAACTACTTCATAAAACATTACTTTAGAATCCATAATGGTGAATACAAAGGATTCCAAGGGAAGCCAACTATATTAAATACAATTATCAACATAGCTTTGTAATTTTTATTATTAATTTAGGCCTTCAAAGTAAGAAATTTCTGCCTTTGAGCCCAGTCTATTGCATGGAATATAGTAAGCGCTTAATAATTGGATCTGGCGATGGGAGGTCATAGGTTCAAATCTGACATCAGATACTTTCTGATTCTCTTACCCTGGACAGAACCATTTAACCGTAATTGCCTAGCCCTTATTTGGAGCCTATACTTAGTATTGATTCTAAGATCAAAGAAAAGGGCTGCAGAAATGAGAGTAGAATTGAATGAAAGAAATAAGTTCCATTCTGATCGATTATCGTGTCATTTTGTCATTGGTCAGGGGAAGTACTACAAGTAATTGTTACCCCTTATATTAAGATTCCTCTAAAGAGAGCACCCCAATTTGCCTTCTTTCCAAAACAGTGACATTTTTTGCCTCTCCATTTTGTATCGACTATATCCAATATTTACCCTAGTTTGGTTAACCACCTGCTTTCTCTGAAACACCCTCATGAGAAAACTCTATGCCCAATGGGAAAAAAAACACATTTATCCCAATGGGACCAATCCAGAAATGCCCCCCTTTGTGGTAATGGAAAGAGCCTTGAATTTCAGATTAAAGAATTCCAAAGGATTTAGACCTGGGTGAAGAGTTAGACCTTTGACAATTATTTCAATTCAAATACTAAATTTTATAGATAAAGAAACAGAACCCAGAGAAATAAAAGGACCTAATGCGAATCATCAAGGAATTAGACTAGGATTCTTGGACTCTGAACCTAGAACACTTCCTACTTGTTCCATGATTTTGATTTGACACTTGTGACATAAGTGAGTTTGGAAAACACACTTTTCTTCTGAAGCTCTGAATACCTGCTCTTCATGGGGAGATGTTTATATACCGTATATTTTGAGATCCCTTCAAGAAATAAGATTCAATAACTTTTATGTATTCAGACTCCCTCTAAAACAGAGGAAATGAAAACAGAATGAATACATTCCTAATTTTTTAGAGCCACAAGATCTCATGCCTGATTTCCGTTAGACCCATGGCGTATTAGTGGCCAGTGTTTATTTTTGTGACTGCTTGAAACTCACTGAACTAGCAACATTTGACCTCGTGTCTGCATAGCTGAGTGATGGGGAAAATATTTTTAGCTTGGTACTTTCGTTGCGAAACTGAAAGAGGGATCTCTTCAACATTTAAATCATTAAGATGCCCCAGAAAATTGGCACAGTGAATAGTTGCAGACTTGGAGTCCAGAAGACCTGAGTTAGAATCCTGCCACAGTTACTTATTAACTGTGGGAGTCCAGGACAAGGTATTTAATCTCTGAAGTTTTCTCATCTCACAAAATAGGGAAAAAAATATCAACTATCTGCCATGATTGTTGTGAGGGAAAATATTATATTTTTAAAGTTCTTTACAAACCTAAAATGACTGTATAATAATTGTAATGGAATATTGTTGTGTTATAAGAAATGTTAAAGGGAATGATTTTAGAAAAATCTAGGAAGACTCATGTGAACTGATGCAAAGTGAAGTAAAGTGAAGAGAACCAAGACAATGTAGTGCACAGTAACAGCAATATTGTATGATGATCAATTACGAAAGATTTAGCTACTCTATTCAATACAATAATCCAAGACAATTCCAAAGGACTGATGTTGAAAAAGACTATCTACTCCCAAATACAGAACTGAATAATTTTTTAAAGTAAGTTGAAGTATTTTTTCATTTACTTTGTGTTTTTACTTTCTATTTTTCATTCTATTGCAACATGGCCAATATAGAAATATTTGTACAACTCTTCAAATGTAAATTGACTTCAGATTGCTTATCTTCTCAATGAGGTATAGAAGAATGGACAGGAGGAAAGTAGAAAATTTGGAGCACCGAAGTTTTAAAATTCATTTAAATGAAAAATAAATTTTAAAATAATTACAAAAAGGAAAAATAAGTAATATATTAATGTTGGCTCTCATCATCATCACTATTGTCATCATCATTGCCATCATTATGACATTTGTGCTGGAGGCTTGTTTTTGTCTCATTTTTAAAAGTCAAGATTGGATAAAGTGATAGACCTGAATTCAGAAAAATAGGAATGAAAATATTTGCTACCTATGTGACTATAAGCAAATCTGTTAACCTCTCTGAATCCCAGACAACTCTCTAACTCTCTAAATTAAATAAAGGCAGAGATCTGTTGTAGAGATTCCTGTATTACATTAGAAAATAGACAAGTTTAGAAAAGAGAAGAAAAATGTTGATAGAACTATATAGTACCTGTGCTCTTTCTCAATAATCAACTTTTCCCAGTTAAATTTATTGTATATTCTACTCCAAATATCCGAAGTATGTGAGCTCCTTCCCCATTCTTGATACACATTCAATGGCCATGTTGGGTCGTTTCTAGCTCTCATACTTTCACATGTCTTGGTACTTCTACCACCAGTCCATACTGAGCCGAGAGCTCTCAAAGATGCATTCTTAGACAGTTTGGTTCACATCAATACGTGCAAGGACTTCACATTCAGTCTCACTCTCTTCTGTTTTATTGTTGCCATGGTGACATAAGCAAATCTCAGAGGACTGGAATTTCCCAGGTTCTTTCCTTTTAAAGATACCAGCAGTAGGAGTCTTGAGAGTTCGAATTACATCCACAAATTAAAAACATTTCCATTTGGCCATCGCTTCACCTCTCCCCTGTTTGGTGGTTGCCATAGAAATGAGGAAGACTTTCCAACTGCTAACAGGAGCTGCTGTTGGCTTAGCTCTTCCTTCTTTTATGAAAATGTTGCCATAAAGATACTGGACATCCCAAAGAAAACTAGATTTTTTCCAATGTGAAGGATAGCAATCGATTTACATGTCTCCAAAGAGATTCCCTTTAGTGAATCACCAATGAGTTCATCTAATTTCAAAGGCTTTCTTCATACATAAAGTCCATTTAACAACTAGTATCTATTTTAGTCTTCTTATCAAAAAAGGGTACATAAAACAAACTGGAACCAGTTCAGCAAAGTTATTATGAACTGTGAACCTCTTATAAATTATCGTGCAGTCAATAGATGGAAGTTGTCTGGCAAATAAGCCAGTCATTTAACCACACTATTTCAATGGCCAATCTTGAGGGCACAGAAGAGTTAATGAAATGCATTCCTCCTCTATTTTGGTTAGAAGTAGGGCAACACAGGGTTGGAATGCTGCCTCCACTGTCAGATGCAAATAGGGTCATACTTAGGACCCAGTCGATAGTGCACTGGACCTGGAGGAAGAACCTAAGTTCAAATCTAGCTTCATAAGTTTCATAACTATGTGAGTCTGAGCAATTCATTTAACATTGTTTGCCTTGGTTTCCTTATTCATGAAAATGGAAAGCCACTGTAGAGTCTTTGCCAAGAAAACTCTAAACAGGGTCAAAAAAGAATTACATACCCCTGAAAAATGACAACTGAACACTTTCAGGGTTACAAAGAGCTTTACATATATTATAGCTTTTGAATCTCATGATAAATAAGCTCTTTGGGAAGAGTTTTGCAAACTTTAAAGATGTGTATAAATACTATGACTACGGTTTTTACTATAAACATACCAGTAAGCTATATAATTATTATTACATAGCTATTTTTCATTGATATGAGGAATAAATGCTGGTAGAGGAAAGGGGCAAGAAATATTCAGAAAGGAAAGAAACTTATAAAACAATTTTAAAAATTATTCCCTCACTTTAATGTTTTAAAAAGTCCAAGACATTTATTACAGATTCCTAGATTCACCTCCCTTTAAAAAACTCACCTTAAATTTATTATTAGCTGATTTAGAAACAAATTGTCTCCCCATCCCATAGAATGAAAGTAACACGAGGATTAAGTCTGTTTAAATCTAATTTTTTTTTACCCCTTACTTTCTGTCTTGGAATTGCTACAACCATAGGTTCCAAGGGAGAAAAGTGGTAAGGGAAAAGCCATGGGGGTTAAATGACTTGCTCAGGGTCACTCACATAATAAGGATCTTAGGGCAGATTTAAAGCCAGGGCATCCTGTCCCCAGGCTGACTCTCAAACCACTGAGCCACTTACCTGCTCCGCCTTTTCTTGCATTCAATCCTCAATTACTAAAGCAACAACACATAGGAGATAATGAATGTTTCTTGGTGAGTGATTGATTACAAAATTTTCTTCCCTCAATATATTCATTACTTCAATCAAATGGAGAATATTATATAGGCTGTTCCGGAGGTCTTAGGGGACTTTAAAGCTGAGCTATTGAAGCTTAGATTATTTTAAGATTCCTGAGACACACTTTTTTCTATAAAGTGAATTAACCTATTAAGAATCCCCTTTGTAATTGTGGTATTTGTTGGTGATGGAATACTATTGTGCACAAAGGAATAATAAAGTGGAGGAATTCCATGGAGACTGGAACAACCTCCAGGAAGTGATGCAGAGTGAAAGGAGCAGAACCAGGAAAACATTATACACAGAGACTGATACATTGTGGTACAATCGAACGTAATGGACGTCTCCATTAGTGGCGGTGTAATGTCCCTGAACAATTTGCAGGGATCCAGGAGAAAAAAAAAACACCATTCATAAGCAGAGGATAAACTGTGGGAGTAGAAACACCGAGGAAAAGCAACTGCCTTAATACAGCGGTTGAGGGGACATGTCAGAGGAGAGACTCTAAACGAACACTCTAATGCAAATATTATCAACATAGCAATGGGTTCAAATCAAGAAAACATGTAATGCCCAGTGGATTTATGCAGGGGGAGGAAAAGAAAATGATCTTTGTCTTTAATGAATAATGCATGGAAATGATCAAATAAAATACTATAAAATTTAAAAAAATAAAAAATAAAAAAAATAAAAAAAGAATCCCCTTTGTACATCTCCATTTAGACATGTTCTCTCTTCATGCCAGGATCATCTTTGACAAATTCAAACATATTCTTAGATATAATAATTCTAGGCAGAAATATGAAGAATACACATCTTCCCT
The DNA here is from genome assembly GCF_027887165.1 of Monodelphis domestica. Lineage (NCBI taxonomy): Eukaryota > Metazoa > Chordata > Mammalia > Didelphimorphia > Didelphidae > Monodelphis > Monodelphis domestica. The sequence goes on along the minus strand of NC_077234.1, from coordinate 13,015,002 downwards.
GACTAAATAATTCTCTAAAGGTAGCACTCCCTTTGCATAATAGTGACTTAGGGCAATGAATAGCCAGCAGGATTTAAGATACATCAAGGGTATGGGTATGAGAGGAGGAGGAGGTACAAGCTGTGATGTCAAAGGGGAGTCAGAATCCCATTTCAAGCTATGCTAGGATAAGGAGAATGGCAAGGACCATGTGGGGAGAAACCAAAGGTGGAAAGCCAAAATCTAAGTCTAAACATATCCCAAAGATTGGGCAGAAGGCAGCTAGGTATCCCAGTGGTTTTCAAATTTGGCCTCAGACACATTCTAGCTGTGTGCCCCTGGATAAGTCACTTAACCCTAATACCCTATCCCTTACTGTTCTTCTTTCCTGGAACTGATACTTAGAATTGATTCAGTAATAGAAAGTATGAGTTAAAAATAGAATGTAAAAAGACTAGGCAGGTATACTGAAGGAAAGTCAGAGCGATGGTGACATTTCTTCAAACCTTCGACAATCGAATTTAAATTTCTTGAGGGTAGGGACTGCTTCATTTTTTGTCTCTGCATTGTGTGTGCCTAGCAGAACACTGGGCACAAAGCAGCTGCTTAATAAATAGGTCATGGAATAACTTCACAAGAAATAAGAATCCAAAGGTAGAACTTGAACAGATTATCTAACCAGTTCCCAAGCTGGGAAATGAAAAACCAAACTCAGGTTTTATATTGAGACGGCATTTGAGGATGGACAAATTAAGTGAGCCCATTGATGAATGTTCCTTTGTGAAAGTGCTGCCCCAGCGAGACGCCCCACTGAGATGAGACACGGAGTGGTCATGTTAGTGACATTCGGGAAGGATGGGATGGGTCAACGCTTCACCAACTCTCCAGGAGACAGATGAAGGTCCACTGACACATGCCAGGAAGAAGGAATCCCTGTTCGATTTCAGGGAAAGAAAGCCTATTCAAAAGGTGCTGGCATTTGCATTCAGCATGACAGAGAGGGACAGTATGCGTGGTGGAGAGACAACACGTAGAGAAGGCAAAGGCCAGGTGTGCCAAGTGTGCCCATGCACAGCCAACATGCTGAAGTCATTGATATGAGATCTCTGGCCTTAGAGTCCAGCCAGACAGGTTCCTGTATTTGCTCTGACAATTGCCAGCTGGCCAGTGTCACCACACTGCATCTCAAAAGGGAGACAAGTAATATTACAATGACTGACCGTGAAATGACAAGGAATTCACAAAGACAGAAAACTGAAAATTAAGTTAGTGTGCAGAAAAAAATCCATTTGAAATATTAATTGTAATACAGAATTTTAAGAACTATTATAAATTTATGATTGTCATCAATGTCTCCTCTAGGAAGGTCCTATTTATAATATTCATTCAAAACTCAAATTTAGAGGCAATGTTGTCAAACAGAGGACCTGGAATCAAACCCGGACTCAGTGCCAGTGTAATCTTCATCCCTCAGCCTGTTTCCTCATCTGTATAATTAGGGGACTGAGATCGAAGATCCTGACTAATTCTACCTCTAGGACTTTTTTCCCATATTAAAAAATCACCTTGTATTAATTTTTATGTTTGTCTATGAATAGTTGGTCTCCCTGGATGGAATGTAAGCTCCTAGAGGGCAAGAGCTATTTCTTTTTTATCTTTATATTCCCAGTGGCTTGTTGTATAGAAAGCAATATTTAAAACTTAAAGTTTAGAAAACCAATGGAAAGGTGACTTTTAAGCTGAATCTTCCATACATTTGAATCTTCTCGAAGCCCTGACATTTCTATACATTACCTAAGACCATCATATCCTGTCATCTATACATTGCCACAAAACCCACCTTCATTTCTTGAAATGCACTCATTTCCCTGGCTCTGGATGCATACAAAGATACTTCCAGAATGCACGATCCACGTTTTGGGGTTCACCATTCACCAAGGAGGAGCATAATTCTAGAGTCCTCCTGGGTGAAAAAGGGGCATATACAAGTGGCCAATCCTGGCTGATGGGTGAATTGAGCCAGATGGGTTCATACTATCTTGCCTGCGGAGTGCTCAGGACCTTTCTAATTTGGGGGGAGCTGCCAGGGCTTTATGCTCCCTCATTTCCTAATTTCCAATACCACTGAGCATATCCATCCATTGTGAGACATCAGAATAAGACTCAGGAGGATGGGATGGCATATGATAAGATTTTCTATTCCCTAATTGCCCTTTCCTAAAGAATTTTCTATTCTAATTCGGTCCTTCGATCTTTTCCAAAAGCGACAGAGCACAATTGGGGTGATTATATAACTTTCTGCTTCCAGAATGCAGCGACTTCCTAATGCTAGAAGCTTATCTCTGACTTTTCCTGTGCAGTAACAAGTTCCAAACTACAGAGCATATCCTGATTAGGTTAAAAAAATCTTCCAAAGGGAGATGGGGAGGAGGAGGAGGAGGAGGAGGAGAAATGGCCAAATGGAGATTTATCCAGCTCAACTCCCACATGAAGAAATCCAATTTTTCAATGAAAACAAAGTACAAATTAAAGTCAACAAAAGTGAGACTAACACAGCAAACTGACTCCAACTGATAAAGAATACAATGCTACTATTATTTCTCATTTAATTTGTAAAATAATGACAAAAAACTCTTCGCTCCACCACTTGTCCTACCATTAGAAGAAGAAAAAATCTTTGCAATAAATATACATACTCAAATGAAATTAATTCCCACCTTGGATGTGGCCCCCAAATACAAGTTTCATTCTGCATACTGAGGCTATCGCCTGTCTGCAGGGGGTGGGGAACTGTATTTTATCATGGAATCATGGTGGGACATTATATTATTGGACTTAGAGTCAGGCTGTTCGAATATAGTCGTATGCATGCAAATGGGGTCCAATATGCTTTTGTAGTCCTTCAATTTCAACTAGCTTGTAATGTGTCACTATGGCTTTGAGGCACAATGGATGGTGGAATTTACTGAATGTACTTGCTACGTGCTATATATACACCTTGTTAAGCAGAGAGCCTATAATATAAATATGAAAACTAGACAGTACTCATCCTCGAGGATTTTGCACGGGGCTAGAGAGAAGTAACTCACACTTACTAGGGACTAGCAGTCAGGAGAAGGTTTAGTCTGGGAACTCCCAGGGAAAAGGAGTAGAGCCACAGTAGGCAATGGACTCCTGGTCTATTTCCAGAAGCAACCTTAGTACTGGTTTAAATAAAGTTTCGACAGGAAGTGATGGAAATTCAGGACATAATGCAAGTGATGGAAAGAAGCTGACTGGTGATGCTATACAACCAAGTTGAGCTATGATGCTGCATGTGGTTAAACTATCTTGCCATGCAAATTAAAAGTGCTCTAATATTTGTTTTAAAGGGTCATTTACTTATGTCATTGTGGCATAAAAAGCTGATGCACTCCCATAAAATAAATGATACTAAAACTTTTTCAAAAATGAAAGTGCAAATAATTCTCATCTTTGTGAATTTTTTCCTTTTTATTTTATTAAAATCCTTCCCTTCCATCTTGGAATCACTACCGTGTATTGGTTCCAAGGCAGAAGAGTGGTGAGGGCTAGGCAATGGGGGTCAAGTGACTTGCCCAGGGTCACACAGATAGGAAGTATCTGAGGCCATTTTTGAACCCAGGACCTCCTGTCTCTAGGCCTGGCTCTCAATCCAGCTGCTACCCAACTGCCCCCTATGAATTTTCTTCAATTAAAAGTGACATCATTTTCATTATCTCTAATTTGTAAGTAGAGTAATATTTTTGTAATATATGAATATTCCATTTGAACAGAAACAACTTTTTGGGAAAATGAAACTGTTCAAATCAAAGACAACAGAGGCAGCACATTGAGTAGGATACTCATTCTAGTTGAAATTTGCAAGACTTTCCATCAATGTACAAGGTCTCTGGCTAAAGGGGAGGAGAAAAGAAGGAAAGAAGGAAGCAATTACCAGTTTCAAGAACCTGACATTCAAACAGGGGACATAACTGATGCACGTACCAGCATATGCAGAATAAGTGAGGAGTAAATAAGAAGCAGTTAACGACACAGCAAGGGAGAAGAGGGGGAGCTAGCAGTTGGGGATCAGGAAAGGCTTCATCATGGAAACTGACTTGTCCAAGAGGGCTCAGACGATGAACCTCCCAGAGAGCTTTGCACCTCAGGATCTCTAACCACTGCAGCAGGGCTATTTCCACATGGCCTCTCATCTCATTCGGGTACACTTTTAGATGTACATTTGTTTTCAATATCGGTGAGGGTAAGATGTAGCAGTCCTGACTATCTCTTACAGGGAAAAAGCCTTTATTAAACACTTTCTGAATAGCAGGCTCTGTGCTAGGTCCAGAAATGCAAAGAAAAGGAAAAACATGTTTTCAATATTCAACTTCTAATGGAGGAGACGACATGTAAACAATGACATATGCAAGACACATATTAAGACAAGTGGTCTCTGAAGGAAAACACTAGCAAGGGATGAGATGAGGGATTTTAGCAGAAGACAGGATTTGTAGTCAGTCCTGAAAAAAAGCTGATCACACACATGTTAAACCCAGTGGAATTACACATCAGATACAGGAAGTGGGTGGGGAGAAAGGAGGGAAATAACATGAGTCTTGTAACCATGAAAAAATAGTCTAATTCACCTAATTGAATACAAATTTTCAAAAAAAAAAAGAAAAGAAAAAACTGATCATAGAAACTGGGATTGCAAACCAGATCTTCTCTAAATTAAAGGTCATCACATGTTTTTTGTTATCTATATCACTCTATATGCCATCCTACAGGGAATGGGAAACTCTTAAGACTTACAACAAAAAAATGGGAGAACTGGGAGAGGGCAAGGGCAATGGAAGAAAAGAAACAGGGACTCTATTTTCAAGACTAGAAGAATCCAGAGAGCTAAGGAGATCCCTATGTTTTGATCATTAATACCCTGAATGTTCATAAGTCAGGGCTTCCTCTATTCAGATAATCTTTTCTAAATAATATTAGCAGAAAAAAAAACTTTTATAAGGATCACTTGTTTTTAAATTATTTTAGAAATAATATGTGAAAGGAAATATCTGAGTGCCTGCTATATGCAGAAAGGTTCCTTCATGTAGTAAGTCCATAGTGATGATAGTAGGGGTGGAATGAGAATAATATAATAAAAATTGAGCTATATTATTTTTTATTTACTATATAAACTATAACATTTTCCTGAAGAAAATATAGATAATAATCAAAATGATCCATTCTTAAAAAACATGTGGGAAAGTTCTAAAAATATCTTTAGGATGTTTAACAAATCGATTTTCATTCATGTAGCTTTATTCAAGCCCTCACCAGATTCCTATCTACCCTTGACTCTTTAGGGACGCATGTTCATTTTTACACAAATGGCCTTAATGACCACATTGGGCAAATAGTCAGAGCTTGAACTTCTCCATCAATATAAAAGACTGATCAAATGAGATATCCTATGAGCATGAATTCGTGTAAAGGAAACAGGACTACACATTAGAAAAATCTTGCAATCTCCAATTCAAAATAGTCCAGTATTGTAGTGAATTCCATACAAGATATCCATCAGATCCAGATCAGAAGAGACCTCAATGACACTCAAGTTTCCTATATTTTATCATGGTGGAAATCCCACAGACTAACAACAACTCCTTTCCTCACCTCCTACAAGAATTCAGATATACATATTTCCATGTTTTTAAATTAATCTGCTTAAGAATAAGACTTGGAATTTTGAACATAATGTGAAAATGTGTTTCTTTTGCATAAATATTTATTATAATTCATGACACAATTATATTATTATACTACATATTATATTGTGTTATATATAAAAAATAAAAATAAACACCTATGCTGTAAAAAAATTTACCTGGTTGAGATGGTATATGATTATAATAAAAAACTACTGGGCCGTAAGAAATGACAAAAATGATCACATAAAAACCTGGAAAGACTTATATAAAGTGATGCAAAAATGAAGTGAGCTGAACCAGGAAACACTGTGCACAGTAACAGCAGTAATATATGATGACTTAACTATTATCAACAAGGAAAAGATCCAAGACGACTCTAAGGGACTCATGAAAAAGGCTCTCAACCTCCAAAGAAGGAACAGTGAGAATGCCAATGAAGAAGAAAAAAATAAGAGCCTTCACTGTTTCCTCCAAGAATTGTTCACTAGTTTAAGCAATATTTGTCTATTTCTCAATATGATGGATGGGAAAATGTGTAGTATGTCCTAATATACATGCAACTTATATTACGTGAATGATAGAGGAGGGGAGGGTGCTTGGGATGAAATTAAAAGGATGGGAAGTAGGGAGAAAAAAAAGCTGTAGTATTTCAACATAATTATATGCCACTGTTTGTTCAGCCATCCATCCACTGTTGGCCGTCCCTCAGTTTCCATTTTTTGTCACCTCAATAGAGAGCCAGGATAAATATTTTAGAGCATAAAGGTTATTTTCCTGATTTCTCTGATCACCATAGGAAATAAACCTAATAATCATCTTGCTGGGTATATACAATTCTATAACTCTCTGGGTATAATTCCGTATTGCTTTCAAAAATGACTAGAGAGTTCACAGTTCCACAACCAGTGTATTCGTGTCTATAGTTAATTGGAAAAAAAAAAACACACAGAAGGACTTACATGAAATGATGAAGACTGAAATGAGCTAAATCAAAAGAACATTATATACAGCAACAGAAATACTGTTTGAAGAATGACTTATTGTGTCCATCTCCAGAGGAAGAACCCATAAATATAAATAAGTGACACATAGTTTTCTATATACATAATTTTTTTTTTCTTGAATGATGTGTTCTCTAATGGCAGGAGGGGAAGAAAGGTAGGAGATACTTGGTAATTTTAATAACAATCAAATAAACTACAAAGTAAAAAAATTGTTACCTTTAAGTATATATAAATATTGATAGCAATATATTCATATGGATACAAATATGTATAAACATAGACATTATATAGATGTTTATACATATAAGTTTGTGGGTATGTAAGTGTGTGTACAGAATGGAGATATATTTTGGATGATAATTCCTATGGTCAGATTCTAGTGCTGGGAAGGGTCTCAAAAACTATTTAGTTAAAATTTTTTATTTATTTATTTTTATTTAGTTAAACATTTTACAAATAGATAAGTTGAGTTCCAAGATCATTAGGTGGTTTCCTTGCAATTAGAAATTATTCCTTATGTTTTTATTCACCAAGCCCAGTTGGTAGAAAACCAAAGGCTATTAATAAATGGTGATTGGAGGCAGCTGGGTAGCTCAGTGGATTGAGAGCCAGGCCTAGAGATGGGAGGTCCTAGGTTCAAATCTGGCCTCAGACACTTCCCAGCTGTGTGACCCTGGGCAAGTCACTTGACCCCCATTGCCTAGTCCTTACCACTCTTCTGCCTTGGAGCCAATACACAGTATTGACTGCAAGACGGAAGGTAAGGGTTTTAAAAAAATAAAAATGAATAAATAAATAAATGGTGATTGACTTACCCTAGTTCCCAAAGATGTTGGGAGTAGAAGTCAAGGGCAGATTCTCTGATGCAGTCGGTCCTCTCTTCCTTATACCACACACTCTGAAACGGAATTTAAGCAGTTCAAATCAAATAGGTGAAAACCTACTATTTCCAAGCACCTAAAAAGCTAGAGCTGAAGTAAGCCAATAGTTGGGTGAATAAATATTATTTTTTTAATTATTTTAAAACCTTCTGGATGGACAGTGTTGTACCTGAAAAGGGCATGTGATATCATCGATGGCTCAACTCCTGTGAGCATGCTCCATTGAAAACAATTACACTTAAATCTTTTATGGTTTGGGTTTATTTTTTGTTTACATGAAAGTTGAAAGAAACTTGTGGGAAATCACCGAGTTCTGTTTATTTGGGGCAGTATTTGAAGATGTAAAAGGAAATGTTCTAATTCGAAAGAACATTCCAAATAAACTCATGAGCTATGTTTGTTGGGGGAAAAGATTATGATCATAAGGACAGACTGGATGAAGCAGCATCAAACAGGTTCGAAAAAGGACAGAAGAAATGTCCCACTCAGCCTGACTGACAGCTTCATTAGTTTCCAGATTAAATTACGGGAGATTCACGTTACCCCTAACGGTGAGCATCTTTCCCACCTGCCCTAGCCACTCTCTCCAGGGTGTTCCCTGTTCAGAAACAGGTGCGTTTTTTAATATTCATTTGGAAAAACCTAGCTAGTGACTGTTCTCCTACATAAATATTCCACCTGGCCCAACTCTATTTTACCATATTACGGGAAACATTTGAGAATACTCTTTTTCCTTTTGAAAATAGAACACTGCAAACTAACAAAAGCTGGCATTAGAGAGAATCTTGTGAATATCTTATTTCATTCTATATACTTATATCCAGAACAGAGTGCACTGCCAAGCATACAGTGCATAATATTTATTTTTGATCATTTCATTTTTAACTTCAGATTAAATACTTTTTCTAGTACTCCATATTGCCTCTAATAGTAATCAGAAGTTAAAAATAAATTAAAGGCTGCATAAAGTTCTTTACCAAAGAGTGAAAATGAAGATAGAGGCAACTAGGTGGCACGATATATTGAATATTGAGCCTCAAGTCAGAAAGACGGCAATTCAAATCCAGCCTCAGACAATTACCAGCTGTGTGACCACAGGCAAGTCACCTAACCTCTGTTTGTCTCAGTTTTCTCATCTTTAATATAGTGATAATACCACCAATATTGAGTTCTAATTAATACAATATATTCCTTTCAAAGTGATTGGATTATTCAAATTTGTACTCCATATTTCCATTGGGCTTGAGCCAGTTACCATATTTTTTTACATAATTATAATTCTCAATTATACAATGCCAATACATACAACCACTTTAAAGCATTCATTCCTTATTTGCCCTAATCAGGACTTAGCAACACTTCTCATGATATTCTTAGGAAAAACTTAAATAATATTCCTAAACACTTTGGAAACCCCATAACAGAATGCATAAATGCTAGTGGTGATAATTTTCATTGTGGTAATGATGATGATGATAATGATAATGATGATGATGGAGATGTTGATGATGATGGTGACAATGATGATGATGATGATAATGATAATGATGATGATGGAGATGTTGATGATGATGGTGACAATGATGATGATGGTTCAAGACACACATTATGCCTCAATGTATTTCCATTTATGCACTGTAGTATTCAGAACAATGCAACAGGCAGATAAGGGTGGTTCTGATGGATAAATCTAGGGATTCCAAAATGGACGTTTATATTAAATATTTAGACTGCATTTTGTGACTATCAACCATCATACACTCATTATCTTTTTCATCCTCAGAAAACTGTAAGAAAAGTTATGTAAGGAAGCTCAGCCTTGGAAGATGGAAGAGATGATTTCAGGTCTTGCCTTGAGGCATTCTTGAGTCCCTAAGGTTTGGCCCAATCAATGGATTACTATGATGGTAAGAATATGAAATCAAGAGGGATGGTGGGTACAGAGACGTTTGGGGAGGAGGCAGAATGGTTTCCTCTTTCCCTTTTAGTGAAACCAGTCATTTGCTACCCATAAGAATTTCTCTAAATCAGGGTATTAATATTTTTACATGTGATTGACCTCTTTGGCAGTCTACTGAAAACTATGAATAGCCCCTGGATCAGAACATTGATAAATAAATAAGATACATAGAATGACACAGGAAACCAATTATACTGAATTGCAGTTCAGAATACAAGTAAACTGGGGTAACTAGTAGCTCAGTGTATAGAATCCTGGGCCAGGAGTCAGGAAGGCTCATCTTCCTGAGTTCAAATATGACCTCAGACACAAGCTGTTTGCCTCAGTTCCTCATCTATAAATTAAGGTGGAGAAGAAAATGGCAAACAATTCCAATATCTTTGCCAAGAAAACCTCAAACGGGGTCATGGAGAGCTGCAAATGATTAAAAAGCAAAAATCTTCCAAATCTCTGGAAAATAAAAGAAATACAAAAACAGAGATAGTTCCTGTCTTAAAATATTGCATTTTCTAGTTGGGAATGAATCTCTTAGGAGAACCAGGTAGCCTAGGAGAGATCATTTGGTGCACAAAATAATAAGAATGCTGAGGAGAACCATAGACACATAGACTAACATACTTTTCAGTGGCAATAGCTATATTGATTTCATTAATGTTCCAGAACAGGAGCTTAGGGATGGGGATTGGAAGTACAATGAACAATGGTTGAGATCACAAAGATATAGTGGGATACGTGAGGCACATATCAGTCAGAATATTTTTCTTCTTTGCTTCTATTAGATTAGAACAATCTTTGAAAACATATAAAAAGGTATCCATCCTCCTTTCTTCTTCTTTTCCCATGGTTCCTTGGCCTCTTTTCCATCGGAGACTCCTGGAGTCTTTTATGAATACAAATCTAAAATATCTTAATTTATGGCATGATCTCCCCTTCCTCCCCCGTTCACTTTCTCCCTTTTATTTTGTTTGATTTACATCTATTTTGGATGTGGGCAGCTACTGGCTATTGGCGATTCTTGAGGAATCACTCCTTCCTTGCTCCTACCTCATGAGGGATCATGCCTCACCCACTCAATCAAAAGCAAATAAAGCATCTCTTCTGTCTGCTGCCCACTGAAATGTGAGGTGCCCCTCTTTGTCGAATGTCCTTGGATCTGTTTCATTTAGCATGGGCAGCAGCATGATTGAAGTTATCACTTCAGTTATAAAAAATCAGAAATTCAATTGAGTCATAGGAAACCATTTTCTAAGGAAATGACTTAGCCCAAGGATGTTATTGTCTTCATGACTAATAATGAGATAAGGAAAAGCTAAGACAACTTGGATTTCTTAAATGTCATTGTCTCCCACTGGACAAGCCGATAAATGTAACAGAAAAAAACAAAGAATGTTAGAAGAGCTTTGGGAAGGTAGAGAACTATTGGGGAAGCTGTGAATTGTTCCAAAAATTCTGGAAAACTCTTCAGATCTCTCTTAGACAAGGGAAAATACTACACTCCCAAGGAATTCACAGGATCATAGATTTAGAGCTGAGGGAGACCTGAGAGGCCAGAGGGTCCAGTCCTTTCAGTTTATAGATTAAGAAACTGAGGTCCACCATGGTTGGATAATTTGGTCAGTCATGTAAGGAGTGAGCAAACATCAGATTTTGAAGTGAGGTCTTATGACTCCAGAGCCAGTAATCTTTACAGCTGAAGGAATAATTGTATAGAAATTTAATACCAATGGCAGGATTGTTGGAAGAGCAAGAAATTGGAAAAAAATAAATGACCCTAGTAGGTAAATGAACAAACAAAAATATGTAGAAGATAGTAATACAATATAGATTTACTATGAAAAAAAAAGAACCAGTAAGGGATATTGAGAGGAAAGTGAACACAGAACAAACAATTATAAACACAATGTTCATAAAGATTAAAAAAATTACACTAAAAAAATAAGGATTCAGGTCACCATAATGGCCCATTCTGATTACAGAGATGTGAGGTTGAGGCATCATCCCCCCCCCCCCTTCTTCTTAGTAAAGAGATGGTGGACTACAGGCACAAAATCAGGCATGCATTGTCAAATGTGATCATTGCAAGAGTCAGTTGTGTTGAATTGTACTTTGTTAAAAAAGCAGAAAGTACCAGGGAATAAATGTGATCTTTACAAACCATCCATTTTTAATAAAGGGGAAAATACCAGCTATGAAGATTTTGTACAAATTTTGTACCTTCTAAAGTGAATATAAAACAGTGATGCTCACCTCTGAGTTTGGGCAGGCCACCAACTGGTCCTCCCTATTTTTGAATGAAGAAGGATACATTTTCCTGAACTGCTTCAAGGATCTCTCCAGTTAAATAGCAACTGAATTCCTGGGTCCATTCTATCCCAGCTTCTGTTGCTAAATGAGGTCAACCATCTCCTCTCCCTCAAACCCAATCTGGGAGTCTCGGAGGACAAAAAGGGTAACAAAAGGTCTTTCCATTAAAAGAGAACAGATCAGCTATTTTAATTAATCCAGCTTTACTTTAAGGATTATTACACATGGGAGACTATAAAGGCATAAATACTTCCTTGATAGCTTATATGAGCCATACAGTGGCAGAATCATTCAACTTGAAATGTAATAGATGAAGAGTTTCAAGGGTTAGCGCTCAAACACTCCTCCTCCTCCTCAGGACCCAAGGCTTTCCCAGGTCATGCACCAAGGGAGTCACAAGGACTAAATAATAGTATGAGAAGGCAGACACAATGGGATGCCAGGGCATCTGTCCTCTGCACACACAGAAGGAAACAGGCCAGAAATACCAAGTAACATGCTGGTTAATGTTTCAGGGAAATGATCACATTTGAGGCAATTCTAGGAGTAATTGATATTTTTAGTATTTCCTTTGCTTCGTTTAGATGGGGAGAAATGGGAGCCTGTTCCCTAATTGAATCAGCAGCCCCTGTTAATTCCTGGTGGACATTGACTGAACTTGCAGAACTGCCTCCCATTAGGTTTCAAGAATTTTCATGAAAAGTTTCAGCCCTTAAATATTGAATTTTTTTTTTAAACCCTTACCTTCCGTCTTGGAGTCAATACTGTGTATTGGCTCCAAGGCAGAAGAGTGGTAAGGGCTAGGCAATGGGGGTCAAGTGACTTGCCCAGGGTCACATAGCTAGAAAGAATATTGAATTTTCACAGACAAGTTGAAAAGTAGAACAGTTCTCCTTCTGGTACTCAAAAAAAAAATAGGAAAAAGCTAGAACAGACCCTGTTCTTTGTTTTCTTCTTTAGTCAAAAATGAATTCTTGGTAGCACCAAACCTTGATGAACTCTGATGCTCAGATACATAAGGACAGCAGGAGATATTTATAGAGTATTCCAAGGTGCCTAACGTACTTCATATAATTTGTTTCAATTGATCCAGAAACGTTCTGAAAGAGCTATAATTATTGCTCCATTTTAAATATGAGGAAATTAAACCTGACAGGTTAATTATCAAGCTTGTCATGGAGCTAGCAAGTGTGAGAGGCAGGAAACAACTGTTGTTGTTATTGTTGTTCAGTCATTCATGCTATACCCTCCATGTCCCCATTTGGGGTTTCCTCATCAATATATAAGCAAATAAAAAATAAATAAATAAATAAATAAATAAATAAATAAATAAATAAATAAACAAATAAATGAATGAATGAATGAATGAACAAGCAAATAAATAGATAGATAAATGAATGAATGCATGAATAAAAAAATCAATAAATGAATGAATAAATAAAATGCAGTGATTTACCATTTTCTTATCCAGTTCATTTTACAGATAAGGAAACTGAGGTAACTAGAGTTAAGTGATTTGGCCAGAGTCAGACAGCTAATAAGCATCTGAGGCCAGACTTAAACTTAGGCAATAACGAGAGATAATAAACTCTTCCTTGTATAAACATGCTAACATTTTCCCTAACTCTACTTTTAACTCTTTGTAACCTCAGTGCTGGAATACATTAATTACTAAAGAGCTAACTGTTAAATTGACTGAAGTGATTGAGCTGAATTCCCTTCCATCTCACTTTCTAGGCATTTACTAACATATTAATACGGGCTCTCTGCACGAATACAGATACAAGAAGATGAACTAAGAGCAAGTCAGCAAGCCAGAGAGAGGAATGTAAATGGACATCAGGAACTCATCCACCCATTGGTGCTGAATGGGGAATTGAACTTTGTTGGCCTGAAATGCTCACATGGGAAACGAGCCAGAGAAGGAAACAGCAAACCACGCCAGGATCTCTGCCTAGAAAACCCCAAAAGAGGTCCCAAGGAGGCACCCCCAACCATAGAGACAGACAGATAGACAGATATGGAAACAGATGTCCATGGGATGCTGTGTGCCCATACATCAATGTTTGCTGTAGAGAAGGTACGTGTGCCTCTACATACATGCACACACGCACAACCTAGCTGAGAACATAGAAAAGTGTGATGTCCTGCTCCTTTTGGTAAACCCCTACCAATTAGAGGCTAACGAGCCAACTCCAAGGTGCCAAGCATGGAGCAAACAGAATATGCCCAAAGCTGCTACAGGGAGTCATCTTCACCCTCCAGTGGGGCTGCTTTCCAGAGCCTGGACGCCATCTTTCTCTGGATGGCTGACAGCTGAGCTCTTCCCCCTCTCCATGGTGGGGTTCCCTTATCTGTGGGCCTCTCAGCAGACTCTGTTAGAGAACATATGTTTCTGGCTGATTAGATTCCTCAAGGTGGTCTGAAGATGGATAGTGGTTTCCAAACAAGGGCCTTTTAAAGAAAGGTAGGGGCCTCCCTGAAATCAGCCCCTTCTGGAAGGAAAGAGGAGGCTAGATTCTGCCCAGTGTTTTCAAATTCTATGAAAGCATCTCATTTTTCTTCTTTTAAATCAGAGATTCTTGCCCTCAGGATCTCAGGACATTTTCTTTCAGGATCTCGATGTCTGTGATGCCACAAGATTGCTTTCCTTTTTAACCTCTTGAATTATATTTTATGCATTTAAAAATATTTCTCCAAGAAAGATCCTATAGAATCTATCAGGTTCTAGATGGAGGTTATGGGGCTTATAAAAAAAATAAAAATAGTAAAGAACTTCTCATAAGCTAGCAAACAACCAAACAAACCCAGCTTAACAACATATCAGGTGTGCACAGCTCAACTTACACCTTTTAGCAGCTATAAAGAAAGAAAAGAGAAGGAACATGGCAAAGCAGGTAGAAAGTGGCCTAAGAACTGGAACCGAGGGATTAGGGGGGACAGCTGGGTGGCTCAGTGGATTGAAAGTCAGGCCTAGAGAAAGGAGGTCCTGGGTTCAAATCTGGCCTCAGACACTTCCCAGTAAGGTGACCCTGAGCAAGTCACTTAATCCCCATTGCCTAGCTCTTCCCCCTCTTCTGCCTTAGGACCAATCCATAGTATTGATTCTAAGACAGAAAGGGTTAAAAATAAGGGGATAACTGGAACCCAATACCTGGACTCAACTCTTATCATCAACTCCTCCTGACAGTGTAACCCTGAACAAGTTAGTTCACTTTGGGGATCTACTAAGCTTCTCAGGAGGGTTACAGAAAAGTTCTCACTCAGCACTGGTGAAGGGAACATCCATACTTCTGGGACGTCAGCCATCATTGCATTGCTGGTCATTTCTTAAGGGTTCATTGTGCTCAAGAAGTTGAATGTTAAGAAAAAAAAAATGACAGAACATTTGGGGTAAACTTGGGAAAGTCTCAACTACCAGAAGATGCCCCAAGCAGACAAAAAGGGAGAGCAGAGAGAGGGTACTCTAAACAAGAATACTGCATGAACCAAGCATTACCTGGAACATATTGGAATAATTCCCCAGGCAAAGACAATGTATATGCTCAAAATTGAGTGGGATGTGAGCCAATTCTAAATAGAAACATGCCTGCCAAAAATAAAAGCAATCTTAATAAAACAGAACAGGCTTTATGGTCCACAGCATCCAGGAAGATGCCCAACGAACAGAGGGTGAAGACTTCTCTGGCTTCTCAAGCATAGCATGACTTTCTCTGGTTCTTTTTATTATTTTTTCAAATGCAAATCTTTCCTCCCTTCTTTAAATGGTCTCAGTGACTCAGGTCTGACAGCAGGATTAAATAAGCTTTTTATTATTACTAAATTTTGGGGTAGATCTTCAAGCTCGACCTTCAGTACTTTTATTTCAAAAATATTTGTTTAATGTTGAAAAACATTAGAGTCTGGTTTATCTCAAACAGTAAGTAGAAATGTGACTAACCAGAGCAAAGTGGCTGCAAAAGGCAATCAGGGCAAGGAGGATGAACCACAACTTCCAATCAATGCTGGGGTAGAATGGGGATGAGAGTAGCCTACAGAGGTGTCCTCTCTGCCCCCACTGGTCCTACCAGGGTCTGCTTGGCAAGCTAATAAATGGTATGTGTTATGCAGAGGGACCTCACTTGGTGTGTGCCATGGGGTCAAGGATTTGGGGCAGTTTTCAATTTTAACTATTAATTCATTCTAACTCATTTCTATGCTTCCGAGGCCAGGAAAGTAGAATCCAAATATTCGGATCCTATCTGACGATTGCCAAATCCTTTAATACTCTTTTCAATATAGGTTTTCAAAATTTCTGAGTTTGTGGAGAAGACCGAGCTTTCATCTCTGTCCCGACAGCTCAAGACTTGTTTAACCAGTAGAACCGAATTCAGAATGTGCCAACTTCCCTTTACATATTGCAACAGTTCTCTTATGTATGAAGTGGCATCTGTGTGTAAGTCAGCCACAAGCAACCTCAAAGGTATCATTGAAAATGCTTCTGGGCTTTTGGGAAATCAATGCTCAATCCATCATTGAGAATTTGGTGGAAACCTACTAAGTGCAAAGTCCAATGTGAGGGATCCTGAAATATGAGAAAAAAGTAAGATGAGGTTTCTCACCTTTGGGAGTCGGTTTTATAAAACAGTAAAAAGGATGTCCCCCACCACATATATCTGCCAGTCTGAGCATCTGCACTTTGGCCTCTTGGGAATTCACTTTTCAAAGCTGAACTCATGTCTCATAAGAACTATTATTCCAAAAAAAAAATTTACTAGTCTTCAAAAAAAAGGTACATGGTCTTTCCTTCCAAATAGTCTATTTATTTATGGAGAAGTGGTCAGAGGGCTCTCCTCATTTTGTAAACTAGAAGCCCTTCCATAGAGCTGGACATAAGCTCTGGCCTCTGACCAAAGGATGTAGCAGCTTGGCTAAGATGATATAATAAAACGTTAACATTGATTCTTGGGATTTGAAGGTTATGTTGAAGACAGTTGGTGATTGTGCTAAGAATTACCCATTCTCTGGACTTTACAATAAACTGACCAGAAGCAGCTTCAACAATTTAGCAGTCTCCAAGGATTTCTCTCTCTCTCTCTCTCTCTCTCTCTCTCTCTCTCTCTCTCTCTCTCTCTCTCTCTCTCTCTCTCTCTCTCTCTCTCTCTCTCTCTCTCTCTCTCTGTCTCTCTGTCTCTGCCTGTATGTCTGCCTCTCTCTGTCTCTCTCTGTCTCTTGCTATCTCTCTCTCCCCTCTCTCTCCCTCTCTGTCTCTCTGTCTCTGTCTGTATCTGTCTGTCTGTCTGTCTGTCTCTCTCTCTCTCTGTCTGCCCTCCATGAGGATGATCATCTACACTTTCTATTTGAGGCAGACACAAATAGGCAAAAGTAAACTGTAGGTTTAGGGGATGAGGATGTATGATGGACAGAAAGGTATGGAGGAAAAAGGGAGAGTGTTGTTTTCCATGATACCTTAGAGAAAACCAATCAGAAAGACTATTCTGTACATAAGCTAGAAACTCCTGGAAAAGCAAACTCTACATAATCCTTCCTACAAAATGCCCCAGGGTCAAAGGAGTATGCCTTGATTAGAGGTGCTCAGTCATGATTTTCAATGAGGATGATGGTAAGAGAAAGCTAGTTACAAATCCCAAGAGAAAGAGTGTTGCCAATGCTTAATAAGACCATCTCTAGAAGAAAAAAAAAGAATAAAAAAGAACTGAACATTTGGGAAGCACTCCAACTTCTGAGTTTCTAAAATAGATAAGCACTAGCTTGATACATGGAAATTTAGGGCAGGTATCTTTGTTATTTTTAAAAGATATTATTTTGTTTTAGGGGAAGTGACCTATGAATTCTTCTTCATTCTCTTGTCCTTAAAGACCTGGATAGTTTTACTTCATAGTTTTTTGATATATGATTTCCTTTTTATTTTTTTGGTCATGACTGAAGTAGTCCAGAAAATCTCAAGTTATCTCTCTGCTTGATCTGTTTTCTAGGTCAGTTATATTTTAAAAATAAGAAACATTTCATATTTTCTTTTATTTTTTATCTTTTAACTTCCTCTTAATATTCCTTGTCATATCATGGAGTTTCTGATCCATTCTTATTTTCAAGGATTCTGTTCCTTAGATAAGGTTTTCAACCTTTGGTGCCAAGCTGTTGACACTTTTTCTATGTGTTTCCAAATATTTCCCCCACTCCTCTCTCTCACCCCTTCCTTTCTTTTTCTCTGTCTCTCCCTCTCCCTCCCTCTATCTCTCTCATTCCCTACCCCACTCTTTCTCTCATCTCTCTGCCTATTTCTCATTTCGTCCCTGTTTTTCTTTTCTCTGTCTTCTCTCTCTCTCTCTCTCTCTCTCTCTCTCTCTCTCTCTCTCTCTCTCTCTCTCTCTCTCTCTCTCTCTCTCTCTCTCTCTCTCTCTCTCTCTTTCTCCCTCTCTTCCTTCCTCTCTCTCTCTCTGTCTCACCCACTCCCACCCAACCCCCCCCCCTCTCTCTCTCTCTCTCTCATTCCCTACCACATTCTTTCTCTCATCTCTCTGACCATTTCTCATTTCCTCCCTGTTGCTCTTCTTTCTCCTCTGTATTGCTGTCTCTATCTCTCTGTCTCTGTCTCTCTGTCTGTCTCTGTCTCTGTCTCTCTCTCTCTCTCTGTCTCTGTCTGTCTCTCTCTCCATTTCTTTCCTCCAGCATTCACATTTCACATAAAATATCATTTTAAAATCCTTCCTAAAAACTCCTTTTGCCTCACTGTTTATAGGAATTCTAATGGGCTTTGTGGCCACGCTGTGGTTTTTATTGAGGATTTTCTTGTCAGTCACTTGGAGTTGTGCTCCTTGCCTGAATCTGTGCTTCAGGTGTCCTTAGAATCACAAGAGCATTTTAATATGGAGGGGTTTTTTCTTTTTTTTTTATTCAAGTTTACTCATTCTTCCAACCTTATTCCCTAAATAGGGACTTTGTGTTGGGGCCAAGCCCTGTGCATTTCTGAAGGGAATGTCTGGGGCTTGTTTGGTCTTGTTTTGTATTCAGTAGAGCCTTGTTGTTATTTTTTGTGGTTATTAAGTTCTTTGTTCTTCTAAGATCTCAGAAGCAGCTCTGCATTCAGAGCTATAAAACTTTCAGTAACTCTGGAGAGGTCAGATCAGAATTCTCCCAGACTTTCTAGGATCCAGACCCTGGTTTGGCTTTAGGAAACCTAACTGTCTACTTGCCCCATCTCTGGTCAGCTAGCTGTAAAGATCTACAGATTCAGAGAAAAAGAAGGCAACCAGGAGGAGGTTTGATAGGTCGAGTTCTGGGACTGGACACAAGAAGATCTTTGGATATTTTCTGGGTGACCCTGGGCAAGTCATTTAAACTCAATGCCTCAGTTTTCTCATATGTAAAATGGAAATAAAAATAATATCTACCTACAAGGACTGTTCTAAGGATCAAATGAGATAATAAATATAAAATGGCTAACATGGAACCTGGCAAATAGTAGATACTCAGTCAATGTTAGGTCTTAGTATTACTGTTAACAGAAATGTAGGGCTAACCCTGCCCCTGGTCAAAGAAAAGGACCAAGCACATAGTCCTACCATGGACTCATGAAAAAAGCATCTTCATCAATTTTAATCCCAGATCAGAGGCAATGCATGTACAAGCCTCATAATTTCCACAGACACAACTCTGGTAGCTTGCCTGTGGGCTACGTTCCTGATCTGGGTTGTGGAAAATCCAGCATAGCTTCCCTTTAGTTTTCTCCTTGAAAACTCCGCAATATAGAGAGCTGCGGGGCTCAATGGATAGAGAGCCAGGTTTAGATAAAGGAGGTCCTGAGTTCAAATCTGGTCTTAAACACATCCTGTGTTTAAGTGGTGTGACCCTGGGCATGTCATAACTCCAATTGTGGAGCTCTTTCCACTCTTTTGGAATGAATACATAATATTGATCCTATAATGGAGAGTAAAGGCTTTTTAAGAGAGAAACAGAGACACTGAGAGAATGAAGGAAGTAATGAAGGAAGGAAGGAAGGAAGGAAGGGAGGGAGGGAGGGAGGGAGGGAGGGAGGAAGGATGGAGGACGGGAGGGAGGAAGGAAGGGAGGGAGGAAAAAAGAATGGAGGAAGGGAGGGAGGAAGGGAGGGAGAGAGGGAAGGATGGAGTGAGGGAAGGAGGGACGGTAGGAAGGTGGGAGGAAAAGAAAACCCCTTGATTTGGATCAATTAAATCAATATTTAATCTAAATTGGATGAATCATGGGGAAAGGTGGGGTAGATTCCCTAATTTGATACCACCATTTTTGTCCCTCAAAAATGACTTTATTTTAAAATTGGTAGGACAAAATCGTTAGCATTAACTCTTCAAGGAAATTCTGGAGTTGTTTATCACAAAAAGAGGCCCAGAATTAATTTAGGAAATACATGAATTTTGGTATAACCCCCACTGGAATATACAGCATTTTGACTTGGGATAAGTTAATGAGAAGCATGATTCCTACAAAATAAGATTGCTGTGAGAGTGAGGGAAGAATATGTTCTGTGAGATTTATATTTTGGGGGAAATAAACCACTTTAAGGACTTATCAAAATACGTTTTCTCTTATTTTTTTGTGATAGCAACAAGCGAAAAACAACTGAAAAGGGTTAAGCAAATTGGTGTCACACAAAAATAATAGAATATCACTGACATATT
This sequence comes from Monodelphis domestica, assembly GCF_027887165.1. Lineage (NCBI taxonomy): Eukaryota > Metazoa > Chordata > Mammalia > Didelphimorphia > Didelphidae > Monodelphis > Monodelphis domestica. The sequence goes on along the minus strand of NC_077234.1, from coordinate 12,994,512 downwards.
GATGTGCTATTATTTCTTCTCTATGAGAAATAATAAATATGGAGAACATGATCAAGAATATGACCCAATGCAAAATGAAATCAGCAGGATCAGAAAAGTAAAACAATGACTAAACCAAGTAATTAGAAAGTGCAATACTAAATAATGCAAAATTATAGTGACTAGGTTTGTCCCTGGAGAATAAAGATAATAATGATGACAAGAATAATAGTGTATTTTTATAGAACCTACTATGTGCCAGACATTGTGCTAAGAGCGTTCATAATCTCACTTGATCCTCACAACAAGCCGGGAAGCAGCACTATCTTTATTTCATGGTCAAGGAAACTGAGTTTGAGAGGTAAAGTGATTAACAGGGATAAGGGATCACACAGATTGTGTGTGAGGTAAGATTTGTACTCAGGTCTTTCTGATCTAAGGACCAGTCTTCTGTGCACCGTGGTGCCTCCTCATCTAATCTCTGATCTTTGAAGAAGGGCTGAGGCACTATGGGTTGGGAATGTGGCATTTACTATAGATTCAGCTGACATTAGAATGAACTATTTTCTTTCACTCAGTCTCAGTTACTGTCTTTCTTTGTCTCTGTCTATCCTCCCATCCTCCCTCCCCATTCTCTCTCCTTCTCCTCTTCTTCCTCTTCTTCCCTTTGTCCCTCCCTCTCAGTATCTCTATCTGTCTGTCCATCTCTCTCATTTTTTGTTACAAAGGATGGTTCTCTGTGGATGAGAGATCAAAGGATGTATAGGGAAAAGGAAAGCAATGTAAAAAAAGTCATCAATAAAAACACTGAAATATGCACTCATAAGTAATCATGAGGAAAATGAATGAATAGATAAATAAAAAAAGCATTTACCAAGAGCTTATTATTGGTCATGCCTCATGCTAAGTGGTAAGGGATACTGCTAAAAAGTCCCTGCCCTCAACGGATAGCCATTCGAATGGGGAAGCCAATGTGTGAAGGAAAGTGACCCTAGGGAAGGATGCTGTGCTTGCAAAAGTCTTACGGACAGTGAGGGGACCCATTGGGGAGTGTCAGCCAGATACATTCTTCTTCCCTGCCCCAAAAAGGGCAATGGCAGGATTAATTCCATTATGGTTCTGAAGCCGAACTCCTAGGGTGGGGTCTTCTACTTGAAGTGTCATTGGGAACAATGAGAAGGTGGATGGAGAGGAGAGTGAATAACGGCAGGATTTGGTCCAGACAGAGAAGGCCATGTGAGGCACTGAGTTACAGGGAAATCACTCTAAAGGAAATCTTGGTGAGGAACATGATGTAATGGAAAGAAACAATATTGGATGGAAAACTTACAACTTGCAGGTTCATCTCTAAATATCTGATAGTGGATGAATCATTTTTACACGATAAATCATTCTAACTCTTTCTATTTGAACCCTTGCTTTCTTTAAGTCCCAACTAAAAGTCCTTCTTTTACTAGAAAGTCTTTCACTGGAAGCTGTAATCAATTTACTAATTCTAGTGCCTTCCTCTAGTTAATTGCTTCTATGTTTTTCCAGGATATAACTTGTTCTCTCAATATTTGTTTGAATATCTTCCCCATGGGTTTGTAAACTCTTTTGGGGCCAGAGCTATCTTTTAGTTCTTTTTGTATATCCTTAGCCTAGTGCCTAGTACAGAGCAGGTACTTAGTCAATGCAGATTGATTATAATCAGTCAATCTATGCATCTTTATGTGACTGAGGATAGGAAAATATATATACAATCTACCCATTCTCTCTTAATTTACCTACCTACCTACCTACCTACCTAATTTACCTACCTATGTGTGTGTGTGTGTGTGTATGTCTAGTTATCATCTTTCTCTCTTCTCTCTTAATCCATGCTTAATATTTCAGTTCTGAAGTTCTTAGCTTACTCATCTCTAAAGCAACACGCCTGACATTGAGGCTCCACATGAAGCTTTCCAATATAATAAAATGCTCTCTAACATTCTAAAATACTTGTCCTTTCCCCCAGACATCTAGAAAACCTCAGCATTTCTTCCTAGTTTCCAAATCCTTCAAACTGTGATAAAAATCCAAGTTTAAAAAGTGATAAGATGGCATATTATCACTTACTTAATTAGTCACTATGTGTGAAAACATATGCTCTCTTTCACAATCTGTCCCAGAATTCCCCTCATCTTTTCTTGCTTTCTCTGGGTCTACACTCATCGTCCTATGTAGCAATCAGTATTGATGAGGAAAATGGATTTCCAAAACAAGTAATCATTTTTCACACTGGCACTGAATTTTTTCTTTGAAGATTTGAGGAGGTTGGCGCTTGGGCATTTTCTTCTTCTCAATGAGCTCTCCTCATTCCCTGGATGCCCCTCAGAGCTCTGATATTCTTTCAATTCCTCCTTCTTCGAAGTCATCTGACAAACAAGTTCGTCCTACTGTCTTAGTAATTCCAAACTTATACTTAAAAAGAATATTTACAGATTACTTCCTCTAACACAGTGTTTTAGACAGCCCCCCCCCCAAAAAAAGTTCATTGATAAATTCTTTGATTGATTGTAGACTCTTAAGTAGGAATCTGTTGTGGCCAATGGGTGTTATTTATTGGATCGAGTTTGCAGAGGGTTTCAAGTGTAGCTGTTTGTGACCCTTTAACTCTTATAGCTTTCCAAAAGGACTGTTAAGCAGAGAACACTTAAGTTCCTGACTCATGAGCACAGCAAAAAACAGTGTAAAAGAAAGTAATCATTAAGAGACAAAATTGTCTGAGCAATTCTCAAGAAATGACAAGAAACTAGTTTTCCATTCAGATGACATTTACTGATTCTCGCATTTGTCTGGGTATTTAATCATTTCCTCAACAAATATTTCTGGAGTGACTCCTTCATTTGGATTCAGTTGGTTAACTATGGAGAGGACAGTGGGTGGGGCTTCGGAGAAGGGACTGGAAGGATTTGGTGCTTTTCTTTAACTCAACTATTCAGGAAAATGGGAGAATTTTGAGATTTAAAATCATTCCATGCAAATTACTTACTTCAAACTGCAAATGCCTCCCAAGATCTCAATGGACCCAAAGTCTAAGCTCTTCTATAGTAAACCAAAACATTTGAAAGGCTCTTTCACCCAATCTTTTCCATTAATTTCACATTTAATTTTCTACATTCATAGAGTTCTCAGCCTGATCCTCCCAAGCTTCTCCAGGGCAGGGACTAAATTTCCATCTTGTCTTCTTATCCCCAGTGCTTGGCAGTAGTAAATACTTCATCACAGCTTGTGCAATTGAATTAAATTGAAAGTAATCTCCAAGACCAGTTGTTTCTCCATGTGGAAAAAAAAAATAACCTTCCAGTCTCACCCCTTCTCCTTTCTTCAAACAGAATTTACTATGCATAGCAAGACTTAGTTGTCTTGTTATGTTAATTTACTCAAAGTGCAAAGCTTTAGAATTAATATAAACTAGCTGTACATTCTAAGGAATAAAGTTTATGGCACATTTTCATTTGACCTCAGAAAACATGGACCACCACCATTAAATTCCAGTGCGAGCCTCAAAATTCAGTTTACCTGATTTTAGTATTGCCATCATTTTCTATCCTCCCACACAGCAATCTTCACAACTTAATGCTGTTAAGATTAACATTCTCTGGAGACTGTATCTTAATATGTATGTAATATATATGATATTATATATCCACATAAATATATTTAATTATTTATTAAATTATTTAAAAAGCGAATCAGAGAAAGAAAAGGCATCAGCCACATGAAGGCTGTTCCTTTCAGAAGGCTTCTTCCCTAGCCAGGACTTGCCCATTCTGGCATTCTCTGGGGAGCCTTTCCTGAGACAATTGCAGGGTCACACCAGAGCTCACCTAGCCACCCGCTCGCCCCATGATTCCCAGGCAAAAGAGTTCTACTTCCTTTTTCCAATCCAATTTTATGCTTCTTGTAACATCACTTTCTGAGCCCCTGATTTGGTGGACTCCAACCTCAGTCTGGCTAAGAAGTGCTTTTCCGGACATCAGGTGAGACAAAAGGCAAGCTCTTCCAGGTGCCAGGGAGCCACAAAGCCTTTGGCATCACCCCAGAGTGCTCATGCCTCCCCCTTATATTAGGTAGTTTGTTGACAGATAAAGCATCAGCCTTTGTTCTTAATTCAGTCAACAGGTGGGGTTGAACTGCAACCTAATTCAGTCAGAGAAGCTATTTTCAAACTCAGTAGGAAACTTTCCCTTTAAAATCCAGGGCTAATCTTAGGGTGCCGAAAGAAAGAAAAGGGGTTCAGGCTTGGGTTAAATTCTTACAGCGCCATATTTGGAAGAGAGCAGGCACTGGATTAATGCTTTTTAACTAATTGGTCTTATAAGTAAGGTGAAATAGAGTAAACACACCAGAATCACAGAATATGAAGGTACCAGGGAACCATGGGATGATCCAGTCCAGCCCTTCTCTCACAAAGAATTCCCTTCTACAACATGGAACAAGCAAATTTCCTCCATCTTTTGCTTGAAGATTGCTAGTAGGAGTAGGGGAAAGGTGTGTTATCTCCAAGAGCGGGGGCATTGGGGAGGGAGAGATCCACCACTTCTTAGTCTAACTTTTTTTTTTTTGGCAACATGATGCCTTGTATATTCAGGTTGGTAAAATTTATTGACCTCCTTCTTAGAACCATGTTTTTAAATGCATGAAATAAAATGCTAAGGACTAAAATGGACAATGATACTGAAATGGTTACGAAAAGCATTTTTAAATGCATAAACTCTAGTCAAAGAAGCCACTCTTGAAGTATTTCTAGAGTAAGTCTAAAGACAACACTTCCTTCCATCTTGCTTACAGTTATCCTACTGGAAACAAAATCACACCATTATTACCAATGTTGACCTCAAGGGAGCATTTACCCACATTATGTAACCTGACTCCCTCTCCTTGTAACTTTCCATAGCCACTACCCTTATATATGTTATTTCCCCCATTAGAATATCATTAGAAGATGCTTTTGTGGCTGTATTCCCAAGATTTAACTCAAGACCTAATAAATTATTCATCTGTCATTCATTCATCCCAACTATAACTCCTGGTTCTACTATTTGAGGATAGTCAAAATGTCTATTCCCTTTCCCATGTGGCAGTAGTCTTCCAAAATAATTGATCCCAGGTATCATCCACCATTCAAGTCTTTTCCAGACTAAACAATTCTTATCCATTATTCAACTGACCTCCCTCTGCAACCAAAAATTCTGGTTGGCTAATCGATCCCATTTAAGATATTTCACAAACTATTTTTTTTTTACTCTAAGTACAATTCATTCTTCCTCTTACCTCTTCTAGCTAATCCATTACCAAAGGGCAAGTTGACTTCACATCTATACTACCTTTAGAAAGATGGTTCTTTCTAGCTCTGGACCCAAAAGGAAATCAGTTTGGTCATGGCTACTAGAAAGGTTGGGTCCATCTACTTCTCTATGGCTCCACTCATCATCCATGTCCCTTTCCAAACTAAAATATCCTTCTGGGGTTACCTTTTTCTTTGGGTCCTTGCCCTTGTTATAAGAAGTCCTGCTTTTGTATCTGTCTCCTAACACTTACCATAGTTCTTGAAACTGAGCAGGAAAAGAATATTTAATTCATGAATCCCTCCTTTCATTCCCATCCATACATTCACTTAGCCATCCTAGCATTCACTCATTTACCTTTAAAGCTATGTCAACAGATAGTTTCTTAATATTGACCTGTAGCCGCAATCATAGGACCAAGAATTAAACAACTGTCTTCCAGATGGGGTACAGATGTGAGGCTAAGAGAATGTTGGGAACTTGCTCAAGTTCAGGCGGATCCTAAGATGCAGAAATGGGATCATCACCTCAGTCTTCTTATTTCATAACGTTTCTGCTTCTCTCTAGCATATGGTCACTTTACAAATACTAGATGAACTAATTATACCAAAATCATGCAGAAGGATTGGCCGAGCTGCAGATATATGAAAAGCTTTAGCACATAAGGGGAAAAAAGTCATACAGAATTTATTGATTCTTTTGATTTACCCCAGCTTAGGACAATCTTAACGTACTGATCTCATAGACTACATTTCAAAATGAGTAGCTCCATAGGAACGGGAAGAAGCACATAAATAGAAGTGATATCTAATAGGCTGACAGTAAGGGAAGAGAGAGAATACTATCAACTGCCATGAAGTAAAGTAATTCTGGGCCACAATGACCATCAATCATCAATTTAAAAAAATTAAAAGGATAATTATATTGTTGGGTTTTAATTTTTAACTCTTGCCTTCCATCTTGGAATCAATACCAGGTATTGGTTCCAAGACGGAAGAGTGGTAAGGGCTAGGCAACAGAGGTTAAGTGACTTACCCAGGGTCACACAGTTAGTATGTTATTATGTTGTTGTTTTTTAAAAGAAGGGAAACATATCACACTTCTCTGATGTTCCATGATCTCATGGAACTACATTGTTCCATTGATCCATTGGTCTCATGGATCTACATTATCTAGGAAAGAATTCTAGGTAAGCCTGATTCTGGCATTTTTCCTTCTTTTTCTACTCCAAATTCCCTCCCAAATAGATTTTGCCCTCATTCTAACTCTCAATAACCCATTTACTCAAAGCTACTTAACAAATGATTAGTAAAGTTCAGATAATATTTAATTCAAATTGAGTCCATTCAAGTATTCACTAAATACCTACCATGGGCCAGGAACTACCTGAGATAATATTGCTGGAGAAGGTGGCATCCTGGATACCTATACAAGCTCTTCGGTTCATCACACATTATATCCTATCATTCTCTTGAATCTGGACTTATAGAGAAAAAGAAAATACCTTATACACAGTACAAAGTCAGCAAATCATGCAATAAACATTTATTATATACCAAGCAATGTGCTAGGAATCCAAAGACAGGAATAAGACATTCCCTGCCTTCAAGGAGTTTGTAGTTAATCTATGAGAGGAAACAGATAAATCTACATTGTAGGTATATATAAACTACAATAACAGGTTCATAATGGCAGAAACTGGGAGGCATCTTAGAAAAAATTCCATTTGAGATGGATGAACTCATTCCATTAGTTCTCAAAGGAATCAAGTTCCATTATCCAGGATATTAATATCGAAAAGTATTTGCACGTCCCATAATGCTTGATAAAAGCAGTATGACCACAAGTTCAGACAAGGCTGTTTTCTTCTACCAAACAACCTGACTGGGATTTTTAAGGCATTCAAACAAAACTAGTGTTAGTTCTCCTTTATCTCAGGCTCAAATGTCAGAAGAAGACAAATGGTGTAGGTAATTCCTTAGGGAATAATAAAATCTCATTCCATTTTCAGTTCATTTAAAGACAAAATCAACACACAAATTAATAGGTCTGTACTCGTGAAACAAAACAGTAAGAAATGTCAAGAAGTGACAAGCAGATTTATATTTCATTTGTCCCATGCAAGTGAGAAGGCCATAGCAGTATTTAAGTTTGACATCTAGAATGAAATGGAAAAAGAAGAACAACAATAAAAAAAAAGCAGATGAGGCATCTTAAAGACCCAGAGAGTCCAATGAATCATAATTACGAACCTCTCAGTCCCAGCATCACTGGGGGGGGAATAAAAGCTCTTACATCCAATCAGTTCACAAGAAATAGGAATAGTCAAAAACCTGCCCAAGGGACGGACTGTCATGTACCTAAATAACACCATCCATTCAGCAGGAATATCTCAGGTTGTTTGATTTTCAAGGAAACACAAAAGCAGGGACATGTCATGAGAAGAGAAATAATTTGTCCATGCACAAGAGTAATATTTCTGTCTCAGGAAACAGCTTATTTGAGAAGAAAAATGCCTGATGCCCTGAGCTTTAATGAGGTCAAACCCTGCCAGGAGTCTAGCCCTCGACTGAATATTATTTTCTAAAGCAACATATGAGAATACCTAGAGGAGGAAGGATTTTGTCATCACAGGGATCTCCTAGTGTGCAGGATCGCTCAACAAACGCAGATGGCAACTCCTCCTTGACTTTACCGGCAGTCAGTCAAGAAGAATTTATTGAATAAAGCCCTTAGAAGATTCTAAGTTTGATGCTGAGTACTAGGAATAAAAAGGGAGAAAACCACTGCCCTTGATCTGGGAAGATCACAGGTAGGAGCAAGCTAGCTGGCAAGCAACTAGGCATAAACAAGATGTAGATATTGAAGTAGATGTTAGAGATATCAAAATAGAGAGGAAGAGTAAAGAAAATTTCATTGGAGATATTATCAGAAGGAATGAGGCTTTATAAAGTATTTACTATGTACTAGGCACTGTGCTGGGAGCTTTTAACAAATATTATATTGTTTGATCTTCACAACAAGACCTAAGAGTTAAGTTCTATTCTTACCCCAATTTTTCAGTTGGGGAAAATGATGCAGACAAATGTTACATGACTTACCCAGGGTCACACAGTGAGTAAATATCGAGGTTTGATTTGAATTCAGATCTTCCCAACTAACCCTAGCCTGGCATTTTATCCACTTTGCTACTTGGCTGTCCAAAAGTAACCACAAAATATAAATAGTTACGTTTTAGAGAAACATTAACCAAAGTTTTCATATACTTTCAGATTGTACACTCACAAAAGCCCTATGAGGTAGTGCTGTTATTAACCCCATTTTTCAGATGAGGAAATTGAATTTGAAAGCGGTAAAGTCACTTGTTCAGGGTCCAACAACTAAAAAGTACATGGAGCAAGATTTGAATTCAAGTCTTCTGAACTCCCACCTAAAAACTCCATCTCCTAGAGCACATATTCCCTTCTTAATCAACATAATGTGGAAACATTATAGATACACCACACACAAGGATGATGGATTAATTAGTGCTAACTTAAATGTGCCTGGTAGAAAATTAAGATATAACTACAGAAGCTGCGAATCCGAATGGACACCTTTGATTCAAATCTCGTCACTATCATGTTCTGGATGACTTTGGCCAAATTCTCTAATCTTTTTGTGACCTGGTTTCGCCCATCTTTAAAATGAGGGAGTTGGATCCAAGGTCCCTTCTAGCTCTAAAGGTTCTTATCCACCTCGTACTATAATTTGCATATTCATTCTCCAGACAATAAAACAGAGACTGCTAATATACAGTGTACCCAACCTGAAGCATTTCAGTGTCTCTCAACAGTTTTTCTTTGAGGATTTCCCCACACTGAGCACACCTGCCTGGAGCTAAGAGGAGACTCTGCTTTCTTTCCTCTTCGTAGGGGAGATGAACCTCTCTCCCTAGGACAGGAGCCGATAAAGCACAAAGAACGAAAATAGAAATGGTAGGTTGTTAGTGACATATGATAGAAACAGGGAGTCGGGGCTGCCCTTGATACCTGAACAAGACTTCAGAGGATATCGTGGAGATCCAGAATATTGAAAATGAGATGTTTTGAGCAACCAAAGACTGCTAAGTGAATAGTAATTATGGCTAAGTGATGCTTGACATGCACAAATAGTAGTTTTGAACAATGGGATGCTGGGAGGGACCATGATTAATGCAAATGGTGTTTTGTTAAGCCTTCAGATAATTTTCTTCAGCCATACATATTGAGACAGGTGCACAATTTTACTATACACTAGATAATGCCCTCATTAAAAATGTTCTGCCAAATGGGATTGCAACAGGTTCAAGGCAAGATTCTTCTCTCAACATTTCTCCCTCCATATGTATAAGCCAGCAGCATTCTGTTACTGCTCTGGTGTGGGGCCAAGGCAACCTCTCATTTTCTCTAGGGCAGGAAATCGAAAACTGAGCCCACTGCTATCAGGTCCTTAATCTTCTATTTATCTCCCAGCTTTTCCAGATATGCTCAGACAGATGCAATTTAGATAGCCGGACAGCTATGCAGATAGCAAATGAATGAAAAACATTACTTGCGCTACGCATAAATGAGACAAATTCAAAAGCTGAACTCATGAAGGTTACATTTTAATGGGGGGTGATGACACACGTAGATGAAAAGGAGGACAGGAAGGATGAGAGAAACCTTCAGAGAATTGCTAGACACCCTAGAGAATTACTCAACGAAGATCAATTATTACCTATTACATGGCGGGCAATGTACAAAGTATGTTCTTTCTGTTCTTTCTGTTGTTGTGGTCGTGTCTGCCTCTTTGTGACCCCATTGGAGGTTTTCTTGGTAAAGATATTGATTGGAGTAGATTGGCATTTCCTTCTCCACCATATTTTACAGATGAGGAAACTGAGGCAAATGGGATTAAGTAAGGTGTTTAGGGTTACACACTTAGTAAGTGCCTGAGGCCAGATTTGAATTCTTTATCTTCCTGATTTCAAGACAGTAGTTCTACCACTGAGCTATCCAAAAAAGGCTAGTGATACAAATGAAAGGGTGGGGAAAAGTGTTGGTATTAAGAGTAGATAAAGAGAGAGACAAATAGACATACAAGTATACAAACACTTTAATGCATTTATTGATGGTGGGGAGAGACAGGGGGGGGTGAGGGAGAAACAAAGACAGAGGCAGAGAGACAGAGACAGAGAGAGAGACAGACAGACAGAGAGACAGAGACAGAGAGAGAGACAGACAGACAGAGAGACAGAGAAGAGAGAGAGAGAGAAAAAGAGAGAGAGAGAGAGAGAGAGAGAGAGAGAGAGAGAGAGAGAGAGAGAGAGAGAGAGAGAGAGAGAGAGAGAGGGAGGGAGGGAGAGAGAGAGGGAGAGAGAGAGAGAGAGAGAGGAAAATGGAAACAAGGGAAGAGAGCAATAAATATACAAACTAAAGGAGATAAATAGGCATAAACAGCAATAGGGAGAAAGATGCTCACATGTGTATGCATAAGTGTGGCGTGAATGTGTCCATGTGCATTCTGTGATGCTATGAGGATCGTTGATATAACTTGATGCCTCATAAAATGTTTAATAATTTCTGTATTCCAGTGGATGAATACCCATGATTGCTTCCAGTCAAATGAATAGCAAAAGAGAAGACTCCTTGAAAAGCAGACCAGATGAATTACTAATATAGGCATGCATCTTATTATTTGTAGTATAAAGCCACTTCTTACCTTTTTGGGTCACTGAGGCAGGATCAAACACTTCAACAACGGACTGAATTCTTCCAAGAAGTCAGACTCACAAAACCTCAAAGATGTTGGACATGTCGTCCAAATGACACCGGGCTAAGACATCCCTCTTTAACATCCTCAGCAAATACAGATCTAGTCTTCCTTTAAGGACCTCTGCAAAGGTCTTAAAGGCTACAGAGTTAAGTGTTAGACCTGGTCAAGAAAATTTTGACTCAAATCCTGGGTATGACACTTTCTATGTACTATAATCTAGTGTTTTAATGGCACTAAGACTTAGTTTCCCCATCTGTAAACTGGAGCCATAAATACCACATCTACTTCACGACATGGTTAGACTCAAATGAGGTAATATATAAATAAAGCCCTTTGCCAACTATAAAGCACCATATAAAGACTAGTTATTAAGAAAAGCTTTGTAAATGGTAAAGCACCATATAATGCCAATTACTACATGTAAAATGCTTTTGTAAACTGTAAAGTGCCATGTGGATGACAATTACGATTACTGCCACCACCACCTAGTCCTAGGAAGACCTTCAAAGGCAGCCAGCCCCTTTCCCTTGGAGATTTTTAAATGTTTGGCAGTTTATTCCTGAACCCAGCCTGCTTATCCTTTTATGTAAATTCTTCTCATTGCTCCCAGCTCTCCCCACTGGCATCCAACAGACCAAGACTATTCTCCTTCCACAAGACAATCTTTCAAATGTTGAACAACATCCATCAAGTCCTTGTCATTATCCCCTTTTTGGCTTCACTATCCCCAGCTCCTTCACCAGAACCTGATTTCAGGTCCTTGGCCATCCCAGTTGCCATTCTCTGAATGGTCTCAAGCTTCTCAGGGTCGCTCGTAAAATGTGCCAGGCAGAAAGAGACCCAGCCTACCTTCTATGGCGAGCCAGGGAGGATGAAAGGGGATGTGGAGGTACAAGAGGCTCTAAAACCAACCAGCTTTGCTTTAGAAAATGTTGCCCTAGCAGGGGCCCAGTTGATTGCTTTTTGTTGTATTTAGCCGAAAATAAGAGGAGCCTTTCTAAAATGTTATTGCTTAGGAATCTAAGCAACAGCTTTGAGTCACCTGGAGTAACAATTTTCCTTTTGGGGGGTAGAAGGAGATGCAGAAGCTTGAGTGTAGTCAGTTGGATCTGCTTCCCCTCCGCAACCATCATTAGGATCAAACAGAGAGGCTGGATTCCCAGCTTTCAGGGAGTTTGGCAGTAATTACTGGGAACATCCCCTGGAGACATCCACAGGTCCTATGACAGCAAATGGGTCATCTGGAGTCTTTCTCGAGCACCAGGAAACCCCTGGAAGCTCCTCCTCCAGGGCCACCAAGCCTTCTGTTGATCAGCCCCAACCCGGAGACAAGTTGTTACACGTTTCGTAGAGTACAAAGCCAAGCGCAATGGCTTCACCATCCTCGTCTCCTTTCTTCCCTCCCTTTTATCCCACTTTCTTTGCTCCCATTGGCCCTGCTCTCATCCTTACAACAGAGACTGAAAACTCACCTGTCATTTGAGATCTTCAGGAAGCTGCCGAGGAGCCCTGAGAGGTTGTCCTTGCTTGTCAGAGGCCAGATTTGAACCCGAGGCTTGCCAACACTGAGTTGGATCTTCTCTGTCCTTTGCATGTCATCCACAGCTTACATCTGCAATGATGGAAGAGGAGGTGAAGAGAAATACAGAAACTAGAGGGCACAGAGGAGGAAGGAGAAAAAAGATTCCAGGAACATCTGAGGAGGCAAGTTCAATGGCTTCTAGGGCCTGGCAGCCAGTGGATGGTAGGGTTTCCTCATATGATACTCATCCCCTAATTAAATTCCAAGAGTATTCTCCGAGACATGTAGAGCTATACTGTCTAAAAATATGGTGGACATTTTGGTTCAAAACAGATGAATAAACTGACCTGAGAGGGCCAGGAGTGCTGACTGCCTTTTAAAAAGTGCCAATCCAACAAGTTATAATCAACCAATGCCTAAATTGTCTTGGATCAAACAATTGGATTTTTAAAAAATATTGACTGTGGCGGCTCTGAAGTGGGTGCCATCCTAGGCTGCATTAGGAGGGATGGAGGGTGATGTTGTCCCTCTACGCTGTGCCCTGGTCAGACCTTGTCTAGAGAAGCACTGAAAGAAACCATTTTGGGAAGATGCTAAGATGCTGGAAGCTAGGTCCAATGGCTGATAACCAGGATGTTGAGGGACCTCCAAATTGTTTCCATATGAGGATTGTTTTAAAGAGAAAGTGGAGTTGATCCTAAATAAGTACCCTTTGCCTAGGTGAAAGCAAGCAACAGAAACTACAATGACCTCGCCACTTGGAGATTGCTTTTCTCGAATCTACCCTCCGTCATAAAACAAATTCATGACAAATCTCAATCTCCCACCCCAAAATCTTCATTGGAGCTCAATTATCTCTGGATTTTAATAAAAAAACCCCAGAGTGAAAATTAAAAACCCTTCATCGAATAGCTAAAACCACCATATTCCATTCCTTTTGGCATGACTCCCTTTCACACACATCCTGTCCACTCCTGTCCACTCCATTCAAAATGATCTATGGGCTCCTTCTCCTACACTGTGTCTGCCAAGCATGGCCACAACATTATACTTGAACCAGAATGGCAGTTCTAATAGGGAAATAATCCACAAAATAAATTATTTATTTTTAAAGCCTCACCTTCCACCTTAGAATCATTACTGTGCATTGGTTCTAAGGCAGAAGAGTGGTAAGGGCTAGGCAATGGTGGTCAAGTGACTTGTCCAGGGTCACACAACTGGGAAGTGTCTGAGGCCAGATTTAAACCCAGGATCTCTCATCTCCGGGTCTGGCTCTTGATGTTCTGAGCCACCCAGCTGCCCAATAAAATAGATAAAAAATAAAAGGTAGATAGCATTACATTTTAAAGCTAGGTCAAATTCGTGGTCCATGGGGATCTTCATGCATGTGTTAATGTCCAGTTCTATTTGTTTCACATCATTACCCAAATCTCCTCAAATATACGATGGGCTCCTTCCTCACCACCACCATTTAGAATCTCTCATTTTCTTCAAAACTCAGCTTGGAAGCTTTTTTCACAAGACCCTCCTCAAGCCCCATCTAATGGCTGGTTTTGTCTCTAATATTTTTATTACTTTGTGTACAGCATCCAGTTATTTATTGTTGCACATGTTTAACTCCTCCAGGTGAATTAAAGTTGAGATTTGCTATCATATTAAACTGAAGGAAAACCCACACATACGTACCTACTCAAAGTCGCAGAGTTTGAGTTTCATTTACAATCTTATTTTCTATTAATAATAACAATAATAGGTAGAACGGATACAGCATTTCAAAGGTGAGAAAGTGCTCTGCACACAATGTTTCATTTGGTCCTCATACAGTAACCCTGGGGAAGAAATGCTATTATGATCCTCATTTTATAAATAGTGAAACTGAGACTGAGAGAGTTTGAATAATTTCTCTGAGTTACACATTAGCCAACTTCTGAGGCAGGATTTGAACCTTTTCTTCATGGAATCTAACTCATGGGTAGTAAATGGCCTATGAACCTTTGAATGCAACATACCAACTGTACTAAATATCTTGGAAATGGCTTTATGTGGAAAGATTTTCTCAGATTCACTATTTGCCTTAGTGTCCTTGTCACTGTCATTGCCTTGTGCACCAGACTTTGCTTTCTTGGCCTTTCGGGCTTTATCCTTAGATGCATTGTCTGCCTGACCATTTCCCTTATCCTTTATCTGATCCAGCCCTTTTTCCTTCAGGAATTCTTCAAACATGTTCTTAACTAGTGTCTCCAAGTTGGTATCCACTACCATGATCTGTGCTGTAGTTTTAGGAATCACATATTCGTGAATGTTTTGAAGGTAGATCATAGTCTGTATTGTAGCCATGGAAATGATGTAGATCTGGGTCAGAATTTGCCAGAGAACGGTTTCTTTTTGAAATGGTATGTTGTGGTGTTGCATGTTGTATGTTTGTATGTGGTGTTGTATGTTGTATGTTGGTATGTTGTGGTGTTGCTTATAAATTCCACAGAATCAACAATTCTATTTTTCATTTTACTATACAGGATGCTAGAAATCCAATAGCCTGCAATAGCTGCCAGCACTACCACCCAACAGATCACTGGCTTAAACCTCTTTGTCTTCAGGAATTGTGATGTTCAGTCAGTCTGGGTGCCAAATTGTAATAAGGGACTATTTGAATGGTAATTGATGAGGACAGATCAGGCTGTTATTGCTTCTTCCTTTCCTCCCTTCCTCCCTTCTTCCCTGCCTTCAGCCTCCCTTCTTCTTCCCTTTTCTTCTTGTTAATACTTCTTCTGGTTTCTCTAAATCAAATCAGGGTGAGTTTATGATGTCTCAAATGAGATACTCTCTCTCTTCTCTATCTGAAGTAAGGGATTTATTGGGGAAGACAGGAAAGGATAAGAAAATGAAAGGGAAGGCGGTTTGGGGGTTTCCCTAATACTAGGAGGAGTCTTAGATTGGAGGAAGATGGAATACTTTAATTTGGAGACATGATTGATAGGTCTGGAAGTTCAGTCACTATCCCAACAGAGCAAGTCAGAGAGGTGTCTGGACTATTGTCCTTCTTTCTTCTGGCTTCAAAGCCAAAGACAACCTTCAGGTTTCAGACTCCAAGAGTCCAGAGACATCAGCCCTCTTCTGTCTTCCAAGTCAGAAGGTCCAGCCTTCAGACGGTCTGCTCCAACTGCCTCTCCTGGTCACATTCCAAAGGAGAACGCTCTCGTTTGACAGGTCATCAGCCCCAGCTACTCCTGTCTTGTTGCAGGCTTTCCCAATTTCTCTTTTCCACACTTCCTCACAGCGAGTCCAGGACTTTATCTACACTGTAGTAGGGGGTTGCTTACACACTGATCTTGTGTTCCAACATGTCTGTGTTGATATTAGTTTGATTCCTAATAAAAAAAAAATTCCCAAAGAAGATGAGGACAGGGAAGAATGTTGTCCTCCCTCAACCTCATCTTTGTATTCCCAGCACCTAGCAGATTTCCTGCCCGAGAGTAGTCCATCCTTTCATAACCTAAACAGTGTTCATATGAATTGTTGGATTTTATTGAAAGAGGCACATTTAGGTTTCATGTAAATAAGTAGAAAGATCCCCAAAATGGAAGCTTTCCTAATGTGGAAAAGGGGGCATGGGAAGAAGTCATCCTCCTCCTCATCCTGCTCATCCTCCTCCTCCTCCTCCTCCTCCTCTCTGGAGAATTGCTAAGCAAAAGCTAGATGAGTTCTTCCTGGGTATACTGTAAATTGGGCGATTGGTTCCCATGAACGTTTGCCTCAATGCAGTCCAATATCTTTCCTGGTACTAAATCTGTGATTCTACCACCCTTGGCATGGCCCAATATCTTTACATTCTATCTAAATACAGTGGCTACTTTCCTTCCTCTCTCTAGCCACCATTCTTTTCCCAGGGTAGGGACATTGAATGGATCTCCCCAGTCTAAAGGGAAAAGCATGCAACAGCTACCAAATTGGGTATCTACCAAACTAGCAGATTAATCCCATTCCATCACTTTAGAGTTAAAAGGCAATGTGTATGGCATTTGGGAGAACTTGGTTTTGCAGTTAGGAATGTGAGGATTTACTCAAGTTCGAATAATATCGGGCTGAAATTAAATAAGCCCACACCTACCTAAATATGAGACTGACTGTCAAGGAGTTCCACCTTAATCCCTGAGCTGTCTTTTATTAGAAAATGGTGTTCATATTGGATTACATTCCAATTTTTTCAAATAGGGGCAGTGAGGATACAGAAGATTTGAAGAAATAGTCCCTTAGGAGGCAATTCAGAGAAGAAACAATGTCATTGCACATTTATAAACTTTGGAAGTTTGTAAAGTGGTACTCTCACCCCATGCCAAAGAAGGATGTTCTGTAATTACCATCATTTCTACTTTAGAGACATGAAAAAAGGAACAGAGGACTGAAGTGATGGCTTGCCCATGGTCAAAGGGGTGTTGTTGTCCTTTGTTCAAAGAGAACCAATGACACTGAGGAGTGATGTCTTCTTCATGAATTGCATGTAAATGAGGCAGGATGCACAAAATCCTCAGCCTCATTCAATCTTCCAGTCACTAAAGTCCAATGGCAAGACAAAAGCCAGGGGGACTGAAGATATCCCAGAATGCAGTAGATCATCTTGGCATCTTTGATGTCTGACCAAGCTCTAAGTGCTCCACAGTGCCTGCTTTATCCACCATGATGGCTGTTGGAACTTGTTCTCATCCACTTCTTCTACCAGGAGAAGTCTTGGCATGGTTGGGGTAGACATCCTCCTAAATTCCTTATGGGTTTGAGGGCCATTCATTACCCTCAACCTGTCCTTCTGCAGAGACAGTTCTGCAGGCACATGGCTACTGGAAATGCTACAGCTTCTTGGAGCCACAGATAAGATCTGGGTGAAAGGTAGACGTATATAAAAGGTGGTAGACATATAATATTGACTTAAACACCAAAGGCAGATGAGCAGCCCTGAAAAGGGCTAAATAAGTCCTCACACCTGAGGTGCTAGAGTTCCTTGAATATTCCAAAGAGGAATTTGAACCCAGGTCTCATGACACAAAAGTAATTGTTCTTTCCATTTCTTCTCATAACCCAGAGAAGAGCACACTGAGAAGGGAGCTTGGTTATAGCCAATTTAATAAGAGGAGGCTTCCACATTTTGCTCCTACTATCTCCCTTGCCTTATGTGGTGGGGTTCCACAAGCCTGCCCAAATCTACTAAAATCAGATGCCTTGTACAATTGACAGATGGGGCAATAGCTCCTTGAGTAACTTCAGTGGTTTTAATATTCTCCATAATTTTAGAGGAGGGAGCGTGGGGGGCACTTCTGTGTTTTTGCCTTTGTATGGATTGGAGTATATCTCTTCTACCCTACAGTTACCATCTTCATGAGTCATCAGAAGTGATACTGGATGTACAAGGAGTCACTGGGGGGATTAGAATCAATTTTAAAAGTCCAAGGACAATAACTTGTGCCTAGAATCAAAGAAGGAGGATTAAGTAAGAGGATGCTGATTGCTGCTGCATAAAGGAGAGATTGGCAACAGACTCTCTGATGTCTTAATTCGGTTTAGCCAAGGGTAGAGGAGCTTATGTGGACATGGTAAACCACTGGATGGTGAATGGTTTGATTATAAAGGCCCCTAAAAATCTCAAGCTACCACACAGTCCAGGGCAGTCATTTCTACTGACAGGATACTTGGGGAGTCATAAAAGGGACCCAGAAGCAGCAAAGAACCACACTATATGGCATGATTAAGCTTGTTTAACTCTAGAAATTCCTACAGTATATGTTTACTTTCTCATTTCCATGAAATCCCAATTAGAATGGTCTAAGTACCCAACACTGGTACTCTTTAATGAAAGCATATGTAGGAAACAAGTCAGTTTCTGAAATCCATGGATCCCTTCAAGGCTCTTAGGTCAAAGGGTGCCAACTTCAGACATCCTTCTAGATTCCTACTTTTTATTTCTTTGATATATAACCAATATTGGCTTAGCCAAAAGCATAAACATAATCCCCTTGAGATAGGTACTATCTTGCTTTTGTATTTATATCTGAATCATCTAGCACAACCTTGGACTAAGTAGGTATTTATTAAATTCTTGTTGACTGCTTCTACCATCACACTCTTTTATGTCCACACAAATGGTTGAGGGACAGAAAAAGTCTAAGTATTTGATTTAGTGGAACAGTCTTGAAAGATTATCATTTTAGGTCAAACTTTGAGCTCAAGGACATGTTAGAGGTGAGTTGGTCTAATGCATTTATTTTACAGATGAGGACAATGAGGCAGACAAGTGAATGACAAGTATAACTCAGGCACAAAGCAATAAGGGGAGGACATCTCTGCACCAGGGCTCCAGAATCCATGTCCCAATCACTGGGATTCAATGGGAGAACTTCCTTCCAGAACCTGTACCTTCCAAATTGGGGGGAGAATCAATACAAAAGTACAGAATAAATGAATGATTGAATAGTTAAATCAAGGGACAAAAAATCATTGTATTTATAGAGCCAGTTCTCAGAACATGTTTCTCTACAGGCAGTCATATACCTGGGCCATCTTGCCATTTTCTAGGCTAAAACACACACAACTCCAGAAGACCACAAACTCCACTTGTTGGACATAAACAAATGAATGATAACTGTTTTTTCACAATACTGTGTTGACGGGTGAACTGAATTATGGATCAGCCCATCATCCTTTTAACTCCTATGCCTGAAATGCTCCTTTACCACCATTTCCCTATGTGTGTTTTCTTCTACAACTAGAATAGAAGTTCTTTGGGAGCAACAACTGTCTCACTTTTAAAACGTGTTTTCCCAGGGCTTGGCAGAGAGATTATAATCTCTATTGATTAATAATTTAAATAAAAGGGGTTGTGACTGAATAGTTCAAGTCATCAGGGCATGTGAATTGGGTGAAAGTGGCTTGGATTCCCTTACAAGACAGCTATCATAGCTCTTTTCCAAGATTACAGATTTTGTCTCAGCTATATTTGCTACTGGTCATGAGGGCACCCAGGCAAGTGTTTATCTCTTCAAATCCATTAATGCATTTAGCAAAATAAAGGCTATGGCTTACTGATGTTGTACCATTATCAATATTTTTTACTGAAAGAATACAATCTGGAATTAAAGGACATAATATTATTATTGGAGCTTTCTAATAACCCTGTAAGAGAGATGCTGGAGAGATTATTGTCATTGTTTTAGAGGTGAAGCCATAGAGACTCAGAAGGGTCAAGATATTCCTATATTTGCACATTAAGTCCCTAAATTAGGATTAGAACTTGGGCCATCCTCACTTGAGGCCCAACACTCTATGCACTATATCACTCGCTATCACTGCCACCCTATCTATTAGGAAGTCAATTATGTGACATAGAGATCTCATGGGGAGCCCAAATGAAGTGGCACTGTGTAAGAGAAAATTTGCAAAAGAGAGGAAGATGCAAAGGAAGGAAATCTGATCCAGTAAAGAAAGAAGCAGCCTGTGGGGGGGAAGGGCAGAAAGGAAGGGACTCAGAATTCCAAAGGGAACAAGAGCTGACAAAACTGAGAAACTGCCACTTCTTCAACTCTGACTCCTTCAGCTGAGAGCCTGCAAGAGGATCTCAAAGACTGGAGGTTTCCCATTGGATACCAATGGCTTCCTAGAAATCCCTGGAAATATTTTTCTCACCTCAACACAGTAGATTGGACTTTAGAAGAAGCCATCTACTGAGGAAATCCTCTCCAAGGATTTTCTCTATCTCTCTATCCTCCCAATCTGTCCTGAACTCCAGCAATAACCAAATTAGCTCCGGAATAGGGACAACCAGCAGCTGACCAGAACAAAGTCAAGGCTTAGAGCCTGGACCCCCTAAAATTAGGGGGGTCAGTCTGTCAGTCTTTAGGGACTCCTGCCACCAACTTTCCTCACTCAATCCTTCTATTTCCCCTTCCCTGGGTGATTTTCTATTAAAGTGATATTATATAGATCAGGTCTGCCTGCTTTCTGACACAAAAGAAGGGTACTGAATATTTGGGGAGAATCAAACCTCTCTCCAAGTAGGAGGATTAGCTCAAGACTAGGGTGGGAGAATGAACCCAGATCTCAAAGGGAAAGTGGTAGCTGGGGTATTGGGAGGATCCAGAGGCAGGGCAATCTGTTCTACCTCTCAACAACAGCTGAGATCAAGAAGGGAGGCAGTGGGTCATTTCTCCAAAGCCCTCTCCTCCAGTCCTTAACCTCTACCTCCCAAACCAAATCTCTGAGGAGACACACTCTGTTCCTCAGGGAAAAAAACTCAGGTAGTCTTCACCAAGGGGAAGAGAGGGGAAGATCAACCTCGTCTCTCCTCTCCTTCTCTCAACCCCTTCTCTCCCTCTTCCCTATTCACCAGTGTAGCGGGGTGTAACCTCCCTTACTGGCTTATACTACAACTGATTTCAAAAATCAGTGAGGAATCCATCTGTTGCTGAATTCTTTTATTTCTCTCTAAGTATGACCAAATCCATATATATCTATATATGGGTGTGCATATAACACAAATTCTGCACATCATATTTTATTTTCTCCACAAACACTTGGGATGACCAACTACCAAGTAATCAGGCAAATATTCATCCCAGACATAGAAAGCATTCTCTCAAAGCTCAATTATGGGAACTCTTGCAAAGTACTGAGCCCATCTCTTGGAAATGCCAATGTGCAGGCCCATTATATATACCTAATACTTGAAAAAGCCTCTTGCTTTCTGTCTGAGAACTAATATTAGGTATCAATTACAAGGGCTAGGCAGTTGACGTTGTGACTTGCCTTGGGTCACACAGCTAGGAAGAGTCTGAGGTATGACTCGAACCCAGGTCTTCCAGATTCTAGGCCTGGAGTATCCTCTGTCTTTTCCACCTGACCTTATATGCGCAAGTCTAAATGGAGACAGTTTGAGAGAGTTTGATGGCTGAATGGGGAAAGTATAACTTAGAGAAAGCTGTAAGTATTAAATTAACTTATTTGTTGGGTTAATGCTATGAGGAGATAATTGTTCTAGTCTCTGGGTTGCATTTCATATCCAGCAGCCCCGAATATCCAATCCCAGAGTCAATGAGAAAGCCCCAAACTGCTGCTTTCCTTCTCCTTCCATATCCTGTTTCATATCGAGACAATTGTCGAGGCGCACTCGTCAGCCCTCTATACAATGCTGATACTCACCCTCCAAAGCCTTTCTGCACGTCTGGATCAAAAGGAATCTAGTGGTTAAACCCTTGGTTGAGTCAGTGCCTCCACGTGGAGAATTTCCTTTCCATTTAAAGCTAATTGAGAAGGTATCGGAGGGAAACAGCTGATGAGGAGCTGCTGTAGTGAGGAAAACCATTGCAAAATAATGATCACAGGTAGGAGGGCATTCCCCTTACTCTGACTGAATGAAGTGGGTCTGGGCTTATAGACCGCGAAGAGGCGTGTTGGATTTGGATGTTTGATTTAAAAAAATGCGGTCTGTAAGTAGGAAATGGACAGCATCACAGCATCAAAAATCACAGAACCCAACCTGAGAGGTAATTGTGAATGACAGGCACTTGAGAGGGTGTCGGCATGGTACACGGCGTGCTTTCCAACTGGAGCCGATTCAATGAGCATTTGTGCAGCGTCTATTATGTGCCTGACTCCATGGTGGGGTCACGGACACACGGATAAAAATCAGCACAGGACTGCAGATCTCAAGCTAAGAAGGACCTTAGAAGCCATCGAAATACTCCAAACCTCCGGGTGTGCAGATGAAGAGAATCAGCGTGAGGGAGAAGCAACAAGCTGCTCTTTGTCCCAAAGAAAGCAACACAAGCAGAATTCTCACCCAAATTATCTGACTCCATATTTATTATACAGTATGATCTCCCCCCCCCAAAGAGTTTACTTTCTCCTGCGGGGGGGGGGGGGGAAGCGCTGTTTAGATAGGGAAATAGGTAGAAACTTGTGATCACTGATTTAAAGGCCAAAAGGGCCTAAGCCTCATCTAGACCATTCATCTGATAAAACAGGAAATAGGCTCAGAAAAGCAGGACTTGTCTGAGGTCAGAGATAGTGAGCAACAAAACTCACCATCTCCAACTCCAAAATTCATTCTCTCTCTCTCTCTCTCTCTCTCTCTCTCTCTCTCTCTCTCTCTCTCTCTCTCTCTCTCTCTCTCTCTCTCTCTCTCTCTCTCTCTCTCTCTCTCCCTCACTCCCTCCCTCCCTCCTTCTGTCTCTCTCTGTCTCTGTTCTGTTTCTCTGATTCTCTCTGTCTCTGACTCTTTCCTTGTATACAGTGTCCTCTCTCTCCCTCCTTGGTCTTCCTGTCTCTGTCTCTGTCTCTGTCTCTGTCTGTCTGTCTCTCTCTCTTAATCCCTCTTTCTGTCTACATGTATGTATATATCTGTCTGTATCCATCACTCTGTATCTATGTATTTATGTATCTCTTTTTATCTATCTCTGCCTCTGCCTCTCTCTGTCCATCTGTCTTTATCTCTGTGTGTCTCTGTCTCTTCAATTCCTCTCTATCTGTACATGTATGTATGTATCTATCACTGTGTATCTATGTATTTATATATCTCTATTTAGCTATCTATCCATCCCTCTCTGTCTCTGTCTCCCTCTGTCTCTCTGTCTCTTTCCTTGAATACAGTGTCCTCTCTCTCTCCCTCCCTGGTCTCTGTGTCTCTGTGTTTCTGTCTCTGTCTCTGTATGTGTGTGTGTGCACACACCTCGCTCTGTCTCTCAAAGCCCTCACCTTCCATCTTAGAATCAGTACTGTGTATTGGTTCCAAGAAATAAGAGCACTAAGGACATAGCAATTGGAGTTAAGTGACTTGTCCAGCATCCCAGAATTGGGAAGTCCTGAACCCAGGACTTCTCATCTTTTCTGGTTCTCAATCCATTGAGCCACCCAGGCAAACCCTCCAATACTATTCCTGACACATAGGCTTAGTGTATTTAAAAAAAAATAGGTAGTAAGTATAAAACATTTAAAAAAGAATTGTTATGACTTCTATCTCCCACAGCCCTTATCAGTTAGTATGTATTCAACAAGAAATGATTGAACTGTTTATTTAAATGATCAGTGTTGGACTACAAACCCAGGTTTCCACAAGTCATACAGATCTCTACTCATCTGTGCCTACTCACACTAATAAAAATAAGAATAACTGCAATTTCCAGTTCATAAAGTGTTTTGTGATGTTTTCTCATTTGATCCTCATAGCAACCCTGGGAGCTAGATGCTATGATGATCCTCATTCTACAGTTGAGGGAAACTGAGGCAGAAAACAATTACACACCTTGCCTAGGGTCACACTGCTGGTGTCTCTAGTGAGACTTGAACTCACGCCTTTTCTAACTCTAAGCCAAGCATTCTCTCCACCATGCCCTCTAGCTACTGCCTCGCCATTTCCTATGATTTTTGTCCATGTCTCTCCATACGTTCGCCATAGAAAGCTGCCTAGTGTGCCAAGTGAGAACCTTCCATGATTTCTCTGTGCATTCCAAGGAAACCAATGGTAACGATGAGATCTCCAGCAGCTAGTTTTTGCTTAATTATTGCTACAAACCCCCCTCCCCAAACGTGAAACTGCCTTTGCTTCTACTGATCTAAACCCTGAAGGGGCAACTCTTCAGTCCATTAGCTCTTCTGGGTTAATTATATACTTGAAAACAAATACAAACGGAAACTCTGTTGAAGCCAATCAGTTCACGCAGCTACGTTAGACGTGCAGTCACGGGGTGAAGCCGGGGGCTCTACAGGCTCCAAAGATCAAGCATTGTGACCCAAGTTTTCTCAACCTCTCAGGTATGTCATCGATCACAAAGAAATCCTGGACGAAGGGATCCAGCTGTATGGGCAGAAGCGCTTCTGTCAGGGAAGAGTGATTCCAGGATTCCCACATCCTTGGAGGTGGAGAGAGCTCCCCGCTTTAGGAAAGACCGAGCTCAGGAAGCTGGAGACGGTGACGATCTTAGTGCAAAGAAATATGTGACCTGATGTCTGGCAGTCAACTGCCAAAACCCCAAAACCAAGCGGAGCAGATGCAACCAAGACTTTTTTCAGTTCCTCTTCATAGAATAATAACTGGCGTTTGAGTCGAACGTGCGATAATACAGGCGATTTGAGCTCTTCAGCAGGATCTCTTCTCTCTCTCTTCTCCTCCCATGCTGCATTGGCTTGGTTTGGCCCTGAGTAAATGGTTCAATACTTGCTTTTCTTTTGTGCGATGATGCACGTTTTAAGCACCTACTATGGACCAGGCACTGTGCGTGCTATGCACTGGGGATACCAAGAAAGCGAATTCCCTGATCTCAAGTAGTTTGCAGTCTAATGGAGGTGGTGGTGGGGGTGGTAGAATATATTTATGAACAAAATATCTACAGGATGAATTGGGAGTATTTCAGAGGGAAGGAGTATGATGTTTGATGATACTTACATCGCACCAAAGTTCTCAATTTAAAAGTACACATGTGCATTTGTACTCTGGAAGACATGAGTTCAAATCTCACCTGGGCTAGCTGCTAGCTGGCTGCGTGATCCTAAGCAAGCCACTTCATTTATCTTTGCCTCATCTTCTTCACATAAGAAACAAGCAGGTTGAATTTATTCCTATAAGGTCCCTTCTAGCTCTGATTCGATGATCCTTTGGTTGGATGAATAAGTGAATAATTTATCCATTGGCTAGATGTTCTGAAAGGAAGAGGGAATACTTCTTGTTCCCCAGGTTAGAGAAAAGAGGATATAGTTGTGTTTCCTAGAGTCGGTAGGACCTCGTTTACCTCCTACAGGGGCCATGACACCAAGAGACACAGATCTCAAGCTTCATGTTGTCTCTGAGCGAATACTGAACTACTGGAAATAGCAGAGGCACAAAGCTGGACTGGAGATGCATGCTATGACTTGGAAGATAAAATTACAGCGATTATGGAGCTTTATTTAGAATATTTAACTGTTCCTTCTTAATTGATTCCATACATGAACAAATCACTTAATAACATAAACAATTTCCATTTGTAGTTGTGTTCTGTTTGTGCGAAGACCCTTTAGTTCCCGAGAATATGGAAGGATGAAGTGTTACGTTGATTTATAGTGTGCTGGGGAAGAGAGACATCTTAGAGACTGGCTAGTCCAGCCCCCACATTTTACAGATGAGGCCACTGCAGTTCAGGGACGCGGCATCATTTATTTATCCAAGGTCAGATTCCAAGTTGTGCAGAAAACCTTGGGGGCTGGGGTGGGAGTGTGGAGAACTGTCCCACAAGGCATTCCTGGGTTGCTGATGAACAAGCTCTGTTGGTCCCCACTTCTCGCCTCTCCCCACTCAGCTCTCCTTTCCAAATAAGCAAATGCTCAGCATTTACAAACACAGAGCCAATTGTTTCAAACCTCTGCATTTTGTTCCATTTAGAGAGCTGACCCAAGGGGGATCATTTGCATAGGGGCACAGCGGTACATCAGGTCCAGGCAGGAGCTACTGAGGCAGAAAGCAGAGATTCCCAGGCTCACCTCGGAAGCTGGTGGATAAGAAGCAGACGATGGTGGAAATAGATTCATCAAGCAAACATATGAACTGAGTATCTTCAAATGGGATTTCCTATTGGAATGTAAATATGAGATATATTTCTTTTTGTAGAATTTTCTATTAGAGGCAATTAGTGAAAAGCATCACAGGAACTTACTATTTCCCTAGAGGGAAAAAAACACAACAGCAACACAACACATTTGCATTTCTGTTATGCCTCAGATAGTACAAGATTGAAAAAATGTAATTAGAAGGGAATTGCCAACTAGAAGTGACAAGTAGTCCCACAAAGTGCTCCTATTTCCACTGGGAAACTAGCAAACGTGTCATAACAGCATCCAGCAGCAAACCATGACTTAGTCACTGGCAGTGCCCAAGCTCGTGTATATTACTGCAGTGTCGGCAGAAAGACGGCACCATTGGCACACATTTCCAAAGTGAGAACATGCTGGCATTTGATCCAAGCTTGTCCTGTGTGAACATCTCCAAATCCAATACATGATTCTATAATCTAAAATCACTGTTTTGCAAAGGATGGGCTAAATGCCCCCCTCCACCCACCCACCCACACACACACACACACACACACACACACACATACACACACACACACACACACATACACACCTATTCCCAAGATGAAAAATTAGCCAAGCTAAATCCACAAGAGTTCATTTTCTGTAGAGATCAGGCAGGCACTAGGGAGCCAGAGACATCTCATAGGCTATAAGTGAGTGTTGTTGTTGTCATAGTTCAGTTATTTCAGTTACATCCCACTCTTAGTGACCCCATTTGTTTTTTTTTTTGGCAAAGATATTGGAGTGGCTTACCATTTCCTTCACCAGCTTATTATACAGATGAGGAAACTGAGGCAAACAAGGCTAAGTGACTTTTCCAGGGTCACACAGCTACTAAGTGACTGAGGCCAAATTTGAAATCATAAAGATAAGTCTCCCTGATTCAAGATCTAGTACTCTATCTACTGAGGCTGTCAAACTGCCCCTACTTTTTTTTTTTAATCATGATGGTAAAACACTAATTTTTACGTTCAAGAATTTTGAACTGGTGAAAGGGTCCAAATTATCAGGTATGACTGGAGCATAAAGGGAGCTAAGAACATGTCCACTGGCTAGCTAGAGAAATATATACTTCCAATGTTATATAAACACAGTTACAAAATAAATAATTCTTAACAATGAGTTTTAAAAATGACCTTCTGGTGACAAGTCATATTTCCATGACCGAGAAAAAAAAGTAATCATAAAACAAACAAATAAGAAGACTCAACAAATGCTTCATTTCTTTTCATTTTATCGCCTCTTTGAGAGAGTTATCAAACCTATTCGCTCCTTTTGCGAGTTCTCTTTGGCTTCTCCTCCTCACCTCTTCCCCCCAATGATTAACTGATGAAAACAAAATTGTGCCCAGTTAACAAGGCAATAACTCTAACCTTCCTACAAGAACCGAGAACCTTCTCAGCTGCAGTGTCATAAACCCCCAGTCGGAGCTGGCCAACACGACTTCTGTAGCTCTCCTATTTTAGCTCTACAGCTAGTGCCAGCAAAGGAAATGCTATTCCTTCCCTTTTATGGCTTTCTGCACAGGCCCAGCTTGGACCAAAGGCATTTGGTAGTTTGCTCGTGTTAAAGTTGATATTCAACAGCTTATATTTCAGTGACCAGTCCTTTACGGGGTGAATCTCTGTCTCATTCCACTGTCATCCAGGAGAGACCCTCCCAAGTTTGTGTGTTTGTTTGTTTTTACTGTCGAGTCTCTTTTGTCCCTTGGAACAAGATACATCTTTATAAACCTTCCCCCCAAATCAGTCTGCTTGAAAGGCCAAATGGGGGATTCCAATGAAAAGGAATCAACATGGACAAGAAAACCCCTATTTAGAGGGGAAAAGGGAAAGGGGAGAATTCCGTGATCTCTTGACTCTGCCAAAGTGTGGTATTTTAGAGGCTGGTGATGAGGGAAGGAAATAAGCCCAAGCCTGGCAAAGGAACAATAGTCAAGAACACATTCTCGTCCATTGTTGTTGTGCTTGTTACCTGACATGATCATTTACCGTGAAAAACGGTCGGGAGGTTTTATGGCTAATGACAGATTCTCTTCCATGGAGAGTCTCCATGAAAAATCGTCAGCAGGTTGTATGGCTAAGGATAGAAACTCTTCCAGGGGAAAGTAAAAGTGGAAAGCAGGCTTTGACTCATTTTGGTACATTCCTCAAAGACTATCCAATACCCAAGGGGACATTGAAGAACGTGATTTCAGGGCACTTCATTAGATAAATAACGTTATTATTGAATGAATTCTAAAACCTCATAATGTTCATCATCACTGCTCTTCAAACTGCCACTCCACTCCTGTCAGTCATCCTCTGAATTCCAAACCTCTCTTGTCCGGTCCGATCCTAACATTAGATTTTGCTCCAATAAAAATTGGAAAATGTTATCTTTAAGGTGAATAGTTCATCCATACAATTTCAGATAACTGATATCCCACTGGTCAGCTGTTTCACTCTTGTAAGCATTCTCTTAAATATGGAAAAAAACTAAAGAGAAATCTGAAGGTAAAGTCAAGGGCTATTCATTATTCAATGCTGCAATAAAAGCATACCTTTTAATTTATTTTATTATAAAGTCACAACTTTTTCCTCCCTCTAAGCCCTTTGTATTACCTTAATTAAATCCTTCTTCAAAATGAATTACTTTAGAAATGCCTATCTTGAACTTTGCCTTAAAGACTCTGGATTACTGATCATCAAAAAGCATCCCTTTCTAGGAAATTCTTTGTCTGATAAGAGAAAGCCAAGGATCTTTGGATTGTAAACTTCAAAGGGGAGCCCGTTGAGGGCAGGTACAACAACCAGATTTGCTTCTCAATGCATATTCAGTGCTTAGCACCTTGCCTGGTAAGTAAGAGTTTAATAAATGCTTTATCATTCATTTAATATTGTAGTGATAGCCAAGACATTTTTTTTATTATTGAGGTAAATAAATTTGGGGGAAATGCTGATCTTCCTAATCATAGCAAGCACTGAATATTCATGAACAATCTCCAAGCAAAAATAGAAAATGAATTTAGAATTTGTTGATAGATCACTAAGTTGTATTGACTTTTGAACATTTTAACACACTTTTTCCCAGCCAAAATTATTACTACTCTAGTGCTAAGATTTTCTTCAGATTATAAGAAAAACGATCAGAACTTTAATGTTCATGTTAAAAGTATATTCTGGGGGCAGCTAGGTGATTCTGTGGATTTAGAGGTAGGCCTAGAGACAGGAGGTCCTGGGTTCAAATCTGATCTAAGATACTTCCTAGCAGCGTGATCCTAAGTAAATCACTTAGCCCCAATTGCCTGGTGTAAACCTCAAATTTCCTTAGACTTATAAATGTTGGAAATTTCACCATTGGGATATTTCATACTTGGAAAATTTCTTACTGATAGTCTATTGGAATGGGAACTCCATTGGCATGGGAGGTTCCTTCTCTTCCCTTCTTAAGATTACTTTAGGACAGAAACCTTTTGCTGAACAATGGAAAGGACTTTGACCTATGCTTAAGCATAGAACAGGAATTTCTTTGAGTCTTGATTGATTTTAGAATTGATACAATGGAGATACTTGGAATAAATCTCCACCCTACTCAGTCCTAACAGGATTGAGTAAGGGCTGCAGCCTAGATCAAAATTTAATTATTCCAATCTCTACCCTACTCAGGTTAACAGGATTTAGAAAGGGCTGTAGCAAAGGAGTAAAGATTTAATCATTTGAAAATATGACCTTCAACAGACATGTGCAAAAGCCAGAAACCTCTGGGCGGTCCTGGGTTAAGCTAGAGCCTCCATTGACAGGGAAATTGATGAAGAGTGATTGGTAGATGGGAGAACTGAGGGGAGGAACTTGGATGGTTTCCTTAAAGATAGGGGGTCTGGAGACTCCAAGGGAGGTTGAGGTTTTGGTCGGTGTGGTTCCTGGGCTCTGAGAAGGCTTGCTCTGAAGGAAGCTGAAGGTGGGGGCCTCTGAGACTGTTTCTCCATTTTGGACACGTGAGTGATAGGGACTGATCTCTTTTCTTTGCCCCAGCTATCTAAGGGCTTGGGCCTTTTGGCCCAGCCTAAACAGAAGGGGTATTTAAGCCCTATTCCCTTCTCTCCCTTTTTCTCTCTCTCTATCTCTAATTCCTTTCTTACTCCTATTGTAATTAAACTCCAAAAAAGGCTGACGGCTGACTTGAGTTTTTCATTAAGGAATTACATAGCTGATTCCTTGGCGACCTTAAATTAATATATATCAGTCTTTTAAAGTGATTCCCTTGTAACACTGGTACTTAATCACTCTTCTGCCTTGGGACCAATACATAGTATTGATTATAAGAAAGAAGATACTAGTTTAAAAAAAAAAGCATATTTCAAAATAATCTGATATTTTAAGGTTGTAAGGATACTTTTTTATAAATGCCTAGATCTATACATTAACACCTATATAATTGTATATGTATATGTTTTTTTAGTTTGTTTATATATGTGGAAATATGTATATGCATGGATCTACAATATATAATGCATATGCATACAATGAAAGGCAACATAACATAGTGGATAGAGGTTGTCTCAAACTCAGACAGATCTGACTTCAAGCCTTGCTTCTGAAACATATTGATCATTTGACCATGGGCAATATATCTCTTGGGATCTCACAAAATTTTCTGACATTATAAATTGTACAACAAGGTATTACCTACATTGGTAGTATGGTCAACAGAGTTTCTTCCAGTATTGAAATCATAAATCTAGACCAAAAAATGTTTATGCAACTTTGATGTCAAATTTATTTTTAAATATCTGACCTTTTCATGGAGAGGGATGAAAACATAAAAGTGGAATGTGTCTTTGTAACTGAATCTGTACTGCTTTACTTTTAAAGATTCACACAACACTTTCCTTTCAAGGTACTTTAGGATCTATGTAGGGAAAACATATTTGAAAAGTGAACAATAAAGCAGTTCCAACTTGCTAAACAATGAGAGATGGGAAAGATTAAGAGGAAGCAGAAAGAGGAAGGGATAAGCATCAAAAGAAAATAATGATGATGGGGAGTTAAGGAAAAGACAACTGCTGACAACTGGTCATTAAGGCCAGAATAGAGTTGTTTGTTATTAAGGCATTTTTAGCAGCAAAGGGGTCTTCAGAGATTAATATAACATTTTCATTTAAAAAATGAGGAAACTGAGGAAAAGAGACTTGAAACAAAACTTTAAGGTCATATGATACGAATCAAAATTTGAACTTAAATAACTTGACTCCAAAGAATAAGAGTTTACATTCTACTGGAGGAATGGAGAGAGACATATCAATGAAGAGTTTAAATAAATAAAATACCATTTGAAAAGTAAGAGAGAAACTGGACGGATCCAAAGTGATTTCTAAAGGAAGTAATCCTTGAAGGAAGACAAGGAAGAGGAGGGGATGCATATAGACTATTTTCTAAGAAAGGGCAGGAAGGGAAACAAAGAGGAAGAAGGAGTGAGGAAGAAATGGAAGGAAGAAAAGAGACACAGAAGAGAGTCAGTCAATGAACATTAATTAAGTACCTACAGTGTGCCAGACATACAAAGAAAGGGAAGACAGTCACTTCCCTAGAGGAGCTCAAAATCAGAAAGAGACAACATCTATAGATCATGAGTCTTTACACAAAGCACATCTTCTAGGGTCAGTCCACAATGTGGATATTCCACTTGTAATTTGAAAGAACTACAATATTCAGACTTAACCAAGGCAGAGATTAAATGACTACCTCAGGGTCACATTGACAATTATGTATCAGAGGAAGGATAGGAATACAGAGTTCCCTATCATGGAGGCTTACATTCTATCCCTATATCATGATTCTTCCTCTTCATTTTTCTTTTACCTTAAAGCCCAATCTGGCTTCTGCTCCATTTGTTTTTCTCTCTTTCCATAATACTAACTTTTCTCAAGGCAGTAATGAATGCTTTCTGACATTTCTGAACACTCAATATTATCTAGGTGAAGACTCCCATTAATGCTGCCCCTGCCCCCGCCCCATGACCATCATGTAAGAGCAGGTCAAGAGGACCATTGGCCACAAGAACCTGGCTACACCACACCCTGCAGCCTTCCCACAAAATAAAAGGAAGTCAAGTCAGACCTCGCACCCTTCACCTTTGGAGTTCTTTTAAACAGTAACTAATTAATCCCCTGGTCTTTTTTTTCTGAGGAAATCATGAGTCATTTTTATACCTAAAATTCAAAGGAGGCTTTATGTGAAACAGGGAATTGAAATCCTGAATTGAGATCTTGAAGGCAAAGCCTTTCATTGCTAATCTTTGATGTCAGTTGTTATTTTTGAGATTTATAGCCCAGGCTTCTGTCTCATCCAAGTATTGGCAATGTCAACATGGATAATAAATGGAGCCATCTTGAAACCTCCCCATATTAACAAATGAAATCAATTGGGATTGGCTAATAAAAAAATGGTTGCAAGCAGCACTAAATTATAATTTATTTTATGTTGATTAATGATCTTTTCTGTGCTTGATTTGATTCTTATATAAACTTTCTATGGATGAGGAAATGAGAAGCAGTGTGGTATAATGAGTGGTGGTCTTGCCCTAAATCCAAGAAAATGTAGGTTCAAATTCTGCCTCAAATATATACTAGCACAGCCACTCACTTAACCTCTCATGTCCCAAAATACCATCTATATGGTAAGCTGAAAGGTAACTTACTGACCTCCAGAGGTGAAGGAAACTTCAAATAAATAAACACATAGGTTGAGAACAATAATAACAAAGCTATCATGAATTTCGAGCTGAAAGGGACCATAAAGGCCATCTGATTCAATTATTCGTGTAATGAATAAGAGACTGAAGACCAAAGAACTTAAAAGTTTGCTCAAGACCATACAGGCCATAAGGGGAAAAAAAAAAAGTAAGTTTTGAACTTGGGTCCTCTGACTCTAAATTTAGTTCACTTTCCAATCTATGACTCTCCCTCTCAAGGAAGGGAAGTTTTTATCTTGATATTGTAGATGAAAACAGTCATGAATATATTAAGTAAGGAAGATAATAAGAGAATCGCAGATATGATTTTTCATAGGTCTTTGTTATAGACTTTTCATGTAATTCCAAATAAATTATTTAACTTACAGGCTTTCATATCCTACTCTAAAAAGTTAGGATCAAAGTAGCTGTAGTTCTTAATTAATTGTTAGAAGGAATTACTAATCATTATTTTTAAGTACTAACCACTCTTAAAAATCTAGAAATTGGGAGGATCATCAGCCTTACAGATCATTGTATTTGTAGTTGGAAAGAGGTCTTATAAGATTATCAAACTTAACCCTCTTATTTTTTATTTTTTTATTTTTTTAATTTTAAACATTATTTTATTTGGTCATTTCCAAACATTATTCAGTGGAAACAAAGATCATTTTCTTTTCCTCCCCACCCTCCCTCCCACCACCTTTCCCTCTCCCATAGCAAACGCACGATTCCACTGGTTATCACATGTGTTCTTGACTCGAACCCATTTCCATGTTGTTGGTATTTGCATTAGA
The DNA here is from genome assembly GCF_027887165.1 of Monodelphis domestica. Taxonomy (NCBI): domain Eukaryota; kingdom Metazoa; phylum Chordata; class Mammalia; order Didelphimorphia; family Didelphidae; genus Monodelphis; species Monodelphis domestica. The sequence continues at coordinate 12,960,829 of NC_077234.1, read as the reverse complement.
GTGTTCATTTAGAGTCTCTCCTCAGTCATATCCCCTCCAATCCTGTATTCAAGCAGTTGCTTTTCATCGGTGTTTTTACTCCCACAGTTTGTCCTCTGCTTGTGGGTAGTGTTTTTTTTTTAGATCCCTGCAGATTGTTCAGGGACATTGCATTGACCCCAATGGAGAATTCGATCACCTTCGATTGTACCACAATGTATCAGTCTCTGTGTACAATGTTTTCCTGGTTCTGCTCCTTTCGCTCTGCATCACTTCCTGGAGGTTGTTCCAGTCTCCATTTAGCCCTCTTATTTTAAAGAGAAAGAAAAAGAGGGTTGGATAGATGAGATGAAGTCAAATCATTTGACTTGTTCCCCTTAATTAATAGAGGAGGAGACCAAGGATCAGTCAATTTCGGGGATTTATTCAAGGTTGGCTCCAAGCCTCACTAAATGAGGTGACCTGGGCTTCTACATCCCCCTACAATAAGAAGGATGCAGTCAATGACCTGAGATCACTTCTGGCTGTGTCTGTTCCTATAAGGTCATGGATGCTCTCCTCCTCGTACAGGTGAGAAAGGTGAGACTCAGGCTAGTTAAGTGACTTGTGACAGTCAACTCAATAATAAGGTTGTAAATTGACTGCTCTGGTCAGAACATAATCAAGTCTTCAATCTCAGCTCTGCTACTGAACACAGGTGTGACTTCAGAAAAGGCATTTATCCTATCACAGTCTCAGTTTTCTTATTTCTACCTGGTAAGAGCCAGACTAAAACCTTTTGAGGTTGTTTGAGATCAGGTAAGAGAAGGGAGTGAAAAGAATGTTGATGATGGAATCAGGAGAGATCTGGGTTTGAGTCTGGGCACAACTGCTTACTAATTGTGACCTTGGATAAATCACTTACTTTCTCAGTGTTATATTTCTCCTCTTAAAAATATAGATAATAGCACCAGTGGTACCTGACACACAGACCTACTGTGAAAAACAAATGACATCATGTATGTTAAGTCACATAAAAGTCATCTATTCTAAATGTTATATGAATAAAACTTAGAACAATGAATTCATTGGCATAAAAAACTCGAGTGAAGAACCTCCCTTTACTGATGCAAGATGGAACCTTCTTTCCAACTTAGAGAGAGCTCAAAAGTGAAATGACTTGCTCACAGTCATCCAGCCAGTGTGTGTCAAAGGTGGGTCATGATTTAGACTCAGTGACCTACTTGGTTCCTTCCACCTCTAAATTCTGTCATTCTAATGAGCGATGCACAGAAAGTGCTATTGCATAAGGTGTCCCTCTACCATGTTAGCAACCATGGCTTCCCCATTCTATAAGAGCTTTGCAAACATAACAGGATAGATTGTTCATTTCTCAAGCTATGCTGCAAACTATTCTGACTTCATCCATCCATCCATCCATCCATCCATCTATCCATCCATCCAACTGGGAAAGAAGTGCCTAAGACCTCCTTCTTATAAGAGCAGACTAAAACTATGTAAAGAATCCAAAAATTACTCTGATTTATCTTCACAAATGAACTACCCAAGATGCCAAGAGTTTCCTAAAAGTACAAATTTGCCCATATCAACGTTAAATCAATAACCTCTAGGGGCTCCATACATATATATATATATATATATACATATATATATATAATGCATATGGGTATATAGATATGTATGTAGGTATATAAACTATATGCAAGATCATATAACAAAAGTTCTCTGTATTTAAAGCTTATCACCTATTCCTTTCCTACTTTTCTACTCTTCTCAACATCAACAACCCTCTACATACTCTTTACCTGGCAACATTGGTCTGCTTGCTATTCCTTCCACATCCAACTCTATATTATTGCCTTTGGTGGTTCCCCATACCTAGAGCACCCTCCCCTCCTTGTTTCCATCTCCCAGTCTGTCTACCTTTAAGAAAGTTCAAATGGGTCCTTCAATAGGTCTTTCCTAGTAGCCCCAGATCCCAACTAGAGCAATTACTTCTGAGATTACCATCCCTCTCTCTTCTGAATAGTTATTGTATTTATCTACCTATTTATATCACCTGAGTGAGAAGACTCCTTCTCTTAGTGCAAGTAGACTTCTTCTTTGGATTAAAGAGTCTTAGAGAATTTTCCAATTTAAGAAACTTTCCTTGGGTCCCAGAGAGTATTGAGTACTGGCAGAGGTGGGTCTTCTTGGCTTTCAAAAATATAATCTTCAAACCCCTCTTTTCGAGGAATCCATTAAGAGGAAGACTCTAAGGATACAGATTTATAACTTATGGGCAGCTTCAAGACATAGGGTTCCTGGAGCTCAGGGGCTTCCCTAGTGCCCAGGGTCACGTTGCTAGTATGTTTAGAGATGATATTTGTGGGGGGGAAAGTGCTAAGCACAGAGTCTGACACACAGTAGGTGTTATACAAATGTTTATTCCCATATCCCTTCTGCTTTAGATGTGAGAATTGAACTAAGAACAGACCCAGGCTTGGTTCTCTAGTCTTTCTTCCATATTGTTTGTTTTCCATTATAAATATCATGGGGAAAGGGATAGTAAAAATTCTCTAATTTATGGAGGAATTTGAGCTCAACTCATTGAACTTATTTAGTCAGTACTGTACCAGGACTAAGTTAGATGATTCAGGGGTTAGAGAACCAAGTCTAGAAAGAAAGGGGTCCTGGGTTCAAATTTGGCCTCAGCACTTCCTACCTGTGTGATCCTTGGCAAGTCACTTAACCTCAATTTACTAGCCCATACCAATGATTCTTCTTCCTTGGAACCGATATACAATATTGGTTCTAAGACAGGAAGAAAAGTGTTTAAAAAAAAAGGTGCACAGTGGAACATTTTTAAGTGCCTGCTGAGTACATCACACAACAAGGTGTGGTTTTTCTTTTATAGTTATTACATATAAATAAATTCTGAATGCAGAATATAATTGGGGCTTCCATAAGTAACACAATGAGTAAAGACATGACTGTTAATAGTCCTTAGCAGATTATCTTTTCTTCTATTTCTAAATCGGATGAATTTTGTAAATTCTTTTCTAAAGTTGGAGGGATTTTTTGGATGCTGTGTCTGTTCCAGGGTTCGTTGGCTACTTGTTCTAAACATGGTATTTCTGAGTATGCTCAAATGCTTCTGAGTCATACAGGCTCTAATGGATAGTCATTTTTCACAATCTCCTACAGAAACCACTCAGAAAAGAAAATAGAACTGACGCTTTGGGGCCCTGCTCACACATTTGAGCTATCCAATGACTGAAAAGGAAACATTGGATGTGGTTAGCTCAAACCGTGAACCAAAGGGTATTTCTCAATTTAAACTTGACCCCCTCCAACAAATGCTGTGCTTGAACTTTTCTCCATTGCCTGGCTAAGGAGTGGGCTAAGAGAAAGGGGCTGAGCTTTCATTGTGTTCCTAAGGGTGAGTAGGCAGGTCTCAAAGTAAAATCTTGTCACTTGCTCAACAGGAAATGCCCTCCTTATCTTTGTTCTAGTTGTTCGCCACACCTAAAGTGCCCTTCTCCCTCAACTCCATCTGCCTCCCCAATACTACAACCTTTCTTCTTCCCTGCCTAGCTCTTTGGTCAGGAACTGCCTCCAGGGTCCCTCATCCATTGTGCTTAGGATCTGGAGCCCTCTTTCACCTTTACTTACAGTTTACTGGATTGGACAAAGACCACAAACTTCCCTCAGATCCAGAGAATTCAAAATCTGAGCGTGCTTCATAACTGCAGTTGTTTTCTAGTCTCTTCTTTCCAGGAAATCTCATTGATTGGGGGAATCACCAAGCAATGGGCTATGGCCCAATATGTTACCAATACTGTGCTAGGGTTGGGGATACACAAAAAGGCCCCTCGACGTAAGGAGGTAACACCCTAAAGAAGTATCTACACAATAGACGGAAGGTAGCCTTAAGGAGAAGGCACGATGAGCTGGGGAAAGTAAAAATGCCTTCTGCAGAAGATACTGCCTGAGCTGCACCTTGAGAGAAGCCAAAGACTCCTCAAGCTAGAAGAGAGAAGCATCCTCGTCATGGAGAAGAGCTGGTGCAAAGCCATGGAGGTGGGAGATTGAGCCTTCTGTTCAAAGAAGTAGGAGGCTAGTTGAAGAACATCACTGAAAGAGAAGCCACAAACACCTAGTTTGAATGATTAAATATGTGACTAAATCTAATTGTTACAAATGTTTTTCTTGGGGCAGGGGGGAGTAAGCAGGGGCTCATAGTGTAAAGAGCAGTAATGTTAGGGTAGGATAATTTTTTTTTCCAATCTTGCCTCTGTCACTCACTACAAAATTATTGTCTCTGTTAAGCGATCAATTCTTTCTTAGTTCCAAATCCAGAGGTAATTTCTCCATTCTCATCCTTCCCAGCAGCTGGTCAAGATTCATAAATCATCATCTTTTCCAGGGATATTCTCCCCTTTCTTGATCTGGACATCACTCTAAGGTGGTTCTCCTCCTCCCTCTTGGACTGCTCTTTCTCAGCCTCTCTGGAGGGATCACCTCTAGGTCATCAGTTGACTCACTGTGAGTGACTGCTAAGGTGCTGTCCTTGGTTTTCTTCCCTTCTCCCTTTGTAGTATCTGCTACAGGTTTAAGGATTCTCAAATCTATTTGCACTATCCACCCTCTTGACCTGGCCACTCTCCCATCCCCATCTCCCTGTTGGAAATCTTGAAATTCATATCCTACAGACATCTTAGCCTCAACATATCCAAAACTGAAATCAATATTTCTCCCCAAAGTCTTCCTGGTTCTGACTATCCCCATCATTTTCTATTTTTTTTTGTTTTTGTTTTTTATCTTTAACCCTTACCTTCTGTCTTAGAATCAATACTGAGTACTGGTTCCAAGGCAGAAGAGTAGTAGCAGCTAGGCAAGTTAAGTGATTTGCCCAAGGTCACACAGCTGGGAAGTGTCTGAGGTCAGACTTGAACCCAGGACCTCCTGTCTTCAGACCTGTCACTCTGTCTGCTGAGCTACCTACCTGCACCTCACCCCAGATGCGAGAGTGAACTATAAACCTTGCTCCCATGGGGGGCTTGTTGGGCCCCATTTTGAGTACAGACAAATGCCATGCTGGTCATGAATGAGAGATCCCAGAATTCAGGGAAGACTGATAGTTTCGAGATCAGAAGAACCTCTGAGAATTCGGGGGGAGGGAGGAGCCCAAATCATATTTCATTCACACATGAGTTCTGAGGTCTAGATAAAATCTCTCTTTTACTAAACACTGATGCAACAGCCAGAGGCACAGCTACCTCCCAGTCAATGATCCCCCCATTACAGACAGCCTTGCTCAGAGAAGCTCCCAGGATAAGCCGCGTGGGTAGAAAAGGAGTTTCCCAGTGGCTCCTATCAATGAGTCACAGGAAGCGCCCAAAGAGTAAATAGGATTAAGGAGAAAATAGCTGGAAATCCATAGCTTGTTGACACAGTGAACAGATTCCAAGCCTACCACATGAAAGCATTTGAAAGAAACTGCCAAGCAGCATGGAGAACAGAGCAGCACATTTTTTACAAAAAGAAAGGAGCAATGTACAAATTTCCTTCCACTACGAGATGTGATCTTCTCCATCATCGCGGGTCACAGATCCTCTAAGGATGACCAAACATTTCATATACATGATCTCATCTGATCCTTATAACCCTAGCAAGGAATGCTGTTATTATTCCCATTTTACAGATGAGGAAACTGTGGCTTCAGAGAATTGTGGTTAAGTGACTTGCCTAGGCTTCAAAGTTCCTTACCATGAGAAGATTCCTTATTATTATTATTATTAAACTTACAATTACTGACTAGAAAGTAGTAATGATGATAATAACTCACTTCTATCAAGTTTACTCTGTACAAAAAAATGTTTTCAAATTATTCTCAAATTTGATCCTTACAACAGGAGGTATATTATCAACAACTCAATTTGACAGATAAGGAGACTGAGGCAAACAGTTATGTAGTTTACTCAGGGTCATAGGGCTATTATTAAGGGTTCGAGGCCAGATGTGAACCCAGGTCTTCCTGGGTCCAGGACTAATGATCCAACTTGCTGCCTCTGAGGTCATCCTCTCTCATCCTCTTTTTATAAAGGCACAAGTTGGGGCTCAGAAAGGTAAGTGACCTCAATAACATCATACTGCAGCCCAGTAGGTAGAACACTAAGCCTAGAGACAGAAATGGCCAGAGAAAGGCACTTTGCCAACTTCAAAATAAAATGTGAATTCTTCATATTGTTCTTGTTATTGTCCAGTGGCTAAGCCTAGTACCACATCACCAGAGTGATGGTTCATCCTACTTGGGGGGGGGGTGCTTGGTCACTCAGTTAACTCTGAGTGGATCAGGTTCAGGGTGTCATATCTGCAAGAACTTGGGTCTTCCTATCCCAACTGTCTAGGCAAGTGTCTGATCCGTGGAATCCACAGGACCAGAGATTCGGGGCCAAGAAGAACCTTGGTATGAAAAAACATAACTCACAAGCAGGAAAACTGAGACCTGGAGAAGATGAATTTCCAGACCAAGGACAAAGCGTTAAATACTTGCCCAGCCGTGGCTAAGGACCCAGGACTCTAGATTCCCAGTCCAATGTCCTTTCCACTCAACACAAAAGCAAAGCTTGGGAGAGAGATCTTCTATTTGCAAAGTGAGAGACCAAGTACATCACAAAGGGGGCTAAGAGTAGGGAAAATCTGGCCTCCAGATCTGCCTGCCATCCATCCTCCAGGTGCCCCAGACAAACTGCTAAAAACATAGGGGTGTGGTAGGTTCCAGGCTTCACAGGAGGAAGGAGTTCCCTCCAAAGTGTTTCTCATCAAGAATATTCCAAGCACAGGAAGCTTCTCTTCCTCTTCCTCCAACCTCAGGACTAAAAAGATAGAGGCTCTTCACTGCGTACTGGTGATATAAAGACAAAAATAAAGCTATTCCTGACCTCAGGGAGCTGAAATCCTTCCTGAGAGAAATTGCTGGTCCAGATGAAGCAAATATCTGTATTAACATAATATGTAATAACCTACCTATGTGGAAGAAGAACCCACCTCATTTTCTTACTCCCAATGCCCAGGTGCCCTGAGTGCTGGGGACGGAAGGACTTGACCTTCTCACTGCAGAACTTCTACCTGGAAGATGCACTGGAGACTGGGGAGAGAATCATGAGGTTCCTGACATCTCATCGGCCGCCATCATCCTTCATTTTCTACCATAGACCTGTTCTCTTCACCTGTCCTGACGTCATGAATATACTCCATCGCTCCTTCCTCTCCCATTTCTGGTTCTGTGGGATCAATAACACCATTGCAATTGGGAAGAGCTTCCCTCCCAACCCTTGAGACATCCCAAACTAAAAAGCCCTTCCCTGGCCAACAAGACTCCCTATAAGTGTTGTTTCTCAATGAGAATTCAGCTTCCTTGAGGAGAGGGACTATGGCTGCCTTTTTGCTTGTATACAGGGAATGGTTCTTGGTAATTGCCAAATACAATTAGCTGTTCTTTCATTAATTAACTCCCTTTTTAGAGCAGGCAATAAATACAAAATATGATAAACAGAAATGCAATTTTTGGAGGGGGTCGGGGTGAGACAGGAATTTCTAAGAATTAGAATTTTGCAAAAATAGAGTTGGCTACCTCAAACAATTTTCCAGCCAATCAATGAGCATTTCTGCAGTACCTGAAGCACTATTTCTGAAAGGCTAGACATGAAGTGCCAGAGAGAGAAAAGACCATTCTACCCTCAAGGAGTTTACAATCCGATATGGAAGCCAACAGGCAGGTAAATATATACAAAGGTAGGTACATACTGGATAAATAGGAAATTAACTGATAGGGAAGGCACTGGGATGAAGAGGGGTTGGGAACATTTTCCTTTAGAAGGTGGATAAAAATTGGACCTTAGAGGAAGCTAGGGAAGTCAGTAGGTTTTCTCAGAATATAGTGGCTTCCCTCTTCTTAGGAATCTTCAAATTCTAAAGACCCCCCTATATGGGATATATTATATGAAAAATTCTTCTTCTGGAAATGGTTGAAGCTCACAGATGGCTTCTGCGTTTGCACCTAATTTTGAGATGTTGTGATTAAGCTATTCATTACCTTAGAAACCTTGGAAGAATTTCCTCCCTTCTTCGGGCTTTGATGTGTTCTTCTAAGCATTGTCTCGGACTTATCTGCGAAGGGTTCTGGATGGAGAAACAATACAAGTGTTTAATCATGTGTGATGTTAGGAAGACAGCAGAGAGGTGGAAGGTTCTAAGTATTGGTATAAAAACATGGCCATGCATTTCTAGGTAGGGATAAGTGGACTTTCAGGAGAAGAGAAGAATAAGGAAGGAAGTAGTGAGTACTCCTCTCCCCTTTCCCCAATGGTGATAATTGCAGGGGTCTCTGTTTCTCTGGAAGGGACCATCTGTGAACAATGGGCTAACTTAACCCCTCTCTCCTACGAAATCCATTTGAACTCCCTCTTGTGGAGAAATTGATGGCTAAATGATGCCCAACTTGCTCCTTCAGCCTATGATGGCAAATCTCCAGCTGTAGTGAAGGGTATTTGGAAACAAATTCCTTTCTGCACCTCCACTTCTAAGTGTGTCCAAGTGTGGATGGCTGGAAGCCAAACCAGTGATTTAGAAAGAAGGCAAAGCCCTTTCCGATGAACATCAAAGCAAGCTTTTCTATTCTGAAAAGAATGTTGAACATAAACAAAGTCAACACAGATTGAGCTTCCCTCTTCTCCTTCTATGTCACTGAAATAAGGAAATGAAATTTCATCCACGTTCTTGGGAAGAAAAGGAGATACACTTAGAAAGTAACCAAAGCTTTTGCAGTAATGAAATTCCATCCATGAAAGCATTTGAGTCTACCTCCTAGATAGCAAACCTGAGGCCAGTTTTCCATCTCAAAATAGAAAAAAAAATTATAAAATCAAAATGTGACAGTTATTTCCTGGATCCTCCACTCTATTGCCCCTCCCTTGTTTGACTTCTAGCATATTCTTGGAAAGGTTTTTTAAAGGTTTTCCCCATTTGTAGAACCAAATAACCATTTTAATCCTTTGAAGAGAATGTATCAGAAAGTGTATGACATTAAGAAAATGTCAAACATTTTTTTAAATTACGTGTATTTTTTGTTTTCACATTACCTTCATTTCCAAATATAGCCTTCTGCTAACCAGTGAGGCCTCCCTTAGAACCAAGAGAGAGAGCCTGGAAAGCTGTTGAAGGAAGGCAACCAACATATCCACTGAGTATGAAGCCTCCCCCACTGGCAGCACCAAAAGGGATGGAAGTGTTGTTTTTATTTTTTTTATCCCTTTCTCTTCCTCCAAGGCAAATCTGATCATTTAATTGCATGGGATTAATTTTTATTTATTCTACCTATTTCCAGCATTGCTGGAATTGTGCATATTGCCCTGCTTCCGCTTACTTCACGTTGCATTAATACATACAAACTTCCTCACTGGAGAGGTAAAAGCTGTTTGGGGCAGGGAGGGTTTCCTTTTGAGTTGCTATAGCCCTAACAGTTCACACAACATTTGGGGCACAGTCCACGCTTAAATCAACCGTTCTTGACACGACTTGAATTGAAGAAGACGAATGTAGGCTTCAGTCTCAGCTACGAGACGCCAAACATTTATTTTTAGAAATGTGAAGAGGACTGAATTTTTAAGTAATAGTCTGAACATTGGAGAATGTGGAGTTTCTTAAGGCTTGCTGTAATCCAGTCTGATCTCAAGGGATGATTTATGTTTAGCGTGCACACACACACACACACACACACACACACACACTCACTCACTCACTCACTCACTCCAGGAGCAACATGGATGCATTTGAATTTTAGCAAACTCTTTTGGTGCTTCTATTCTCCACAGTACAATCAGCTTGAGTGGACAACCAAAGTCTCAGGGATTTTAGCCATTAGCACTGCTGATAAAACCAGAGAAGGCCACAATCCTCTCTACACCATCATTAATCAACAGAGAGTTACTGAGTGCTTAATTTGCGCTACAGGATGTTTTGAGACACGGATGCAGAACCCAGAGAAGAAAAGGTCTGCCTTCTTGGTGTTTATAGGACAGTCAAGGAGATAAGATTAACAAACATGAAATGATGAAAGGGAAAAAAGGGTAGAGTGCTTCACTATTATTAAATGAACCAAAGAAGGAAAGGGCAAACCACTTCATTATCTTTGTCAGCAAAACAAACAGGGTCATGAAGAGTCCAACATGACTAAAACTGACTGAACGACTAACTAGAAGATGGTGGAAAATGGGCGAGAGCCAAACACACCCAGGAGACTTCATGGTGAAGGCAATATTTGAATTGGACCAGAAAGGGTCAAGGAAGCTATAAATACACACCTAGAGCAAAATACAGTTTTAAGGGGCAAGAGTCCCAAAAGATGGAGGCATGGTGGGCATAGAATGGATCACAGAACCATGGACCAAGTGCAAGATGGGCCTTCTCCCAGAGAATCCCATTCCCATGAGGACTGGGAGGAAAGGAAGATCTTGAGGAACCCCATAATGACACAGTCTTAGAGATAAGGCTAGGAGAAGGTTTCCAGAGCTATAGGTTGTCAAAAGGCAGTCAGGCCAAGGACAGACAAATCAGGTGAGGCAGCCCACCTTCTTATATATGCACATTCCTAGGCACCTCCCTCAACCTCTAATTCTAATTAATCTAATTAGATTAGATCTAATCTAAATCTAATTAAGAAGGGAGAGACAAGTTAAAAATCATTTAAGTGGCCATTATGAGCCAGTCACTGTGTTGAATGCTAGAGATACAAAGAAAATCAACAATGGTGCCTGCCCTCCAGGAGCTTACAGGGTTATAACATGTGAACAACTCTGAGGAACAGAGTACAGATGGGGTAAATTGGATATGACTTCAAAGGAAAGGCAAAGGCATTCAGTGGAACTGGGAAAAGCCTTCAAGCAGAGGGTGAGATTTTATTTTTAATTAATTAATTTATTTAGTCAATTTAGAACATTATTCCTTGGTTACAAGAATCATATTCTCTTCCCTCACCCTTCTCATAGATGACACTCAATTTCACTGGGTATTACATGTGTCCTTGATCAGAACCTATTTCCACGTCGTTGATGTTTGCACCAGGATGTTCATTTAGAGTCTATATCCCCAACCATATCCCCCCTCGATCCATGTATTCAAGCAGTTGTTTTTCTTCTGTGTTTCTACTCCCACAGTTCTTCCTCTGGATGTGGTTAGTGTTCTTTCTCATAGATCCCTCAGGGTTGTTCATGATCACTGCATTGCCACTAATGGAGAAGTCTATTACATTTGATTGTACCATAGTGTATCAGTCTCTGTGTACAATGTTTTCCTTGTTCTGCTCCTCTCACTCTGCATCACTTCCTGGAGGTTGTTTCGGTCCCCACGGAATTCCTCCACTTTATTATTCCTTTTAGCACAATAGTATTCCATCACCAATAGATACCACAATTTGATCAGCCATTCCCCAATCGAAGGGCATCCCCTCATTTTCCAGTTTTTTGCCACCACAAAGAGTGCAGCTATGAATGTTCTTGTATAAGTCTTTTTCCTTATCATCTCTTTGGGGTACAAACCCAGCAGTGCTATGGCTGGATCAAAGGGCAGACAGTCTTTTAGCTCCCTTTGGGCATAGATCCAAATTGTCCTCCAGAATAGTTGGATCAATTCACAACTCCACCATCAATGCAGTAATGTTCAGACTTTGCCACATCCAGAGGGTGAGATTTTAGATAAGTTCTGAGGAAGCTACAGAAGACAGAAGGTGCAGATGAGGAGGGAGAGAATTTCAGGCTTCCAGGATGGTCAATGAAAAGGCACAAAGTTAAGGGATAGAGGGTCAAAGTCAAAGAGTAGCAATGAAGTTGGAGTCATTGTTGAGGAGATGGACAGGATTAAAATGTAAGAATAGAAAGGTGAGAAGGGATCAAGTGTGGAGGACTTTCAAAGCCAACAGAGGATCATATGAGGATAATGAGGATCCAATGGGGTTCATTGAAAAGTGAGGAAACATAGAACTGAGCTATAGGATTGAAGTGGAGAAGATCCTTGAAGGAAAGAGACCAATCAGTGGCCTATTGTAAATATCTAGACTTGAGGTGATGAGGGCTTGGACTAAAGTAGTGGAACTGTCAGAGGAGAGAATGGAGGCATAGACAAAAGTAAAATCAATAGTCACTAGGAACAGATTTGATATGATGGAGAGGAAGATAAGAAAGAATGTGAGGAGTTGAGAATGAGTCCTGGATGAAAGACCAGTAGAGCTGGAAGGGTGAACAGTGACAAAAAAGTCAAGAAGACAATGGAGAAGGTGGGAAGAGAGAAGAGGGAATTCTTTATCTTGGGGGCCAGGGGAAAGTACAAAATGACCAAAAATAATACTAACAACTGAAATGTATATACTGCTTTAAAGTACTCTCCTGTCTATGAGCCTCACAACCCTGAGAGGGGGGTAATAGTTATATCAGCACCAAATGAGATAACTATGTAAAGTGCTTTGCAAGTCAGATTATTATGTAAATGGAAGCTATTCTGTCATAGAGAGGGAAACTGAGCTCAAAAGTAAAATGATTTGTCCAATGTCATAACATCTCCAAAGACCTCCAAGAGGTCTACCTTGATTTTCCCGACTCCTCTTGGAACCATCCAGTGGATACCTCAAATATAATACATTAGAAGCAAGGGCTAGTATAGTATGTTTGTAAAGTACTGAGTCATAGTTAGAATTTTTCTGATCTGGAACAAGCTTCACAAAACATGCCTGGGGAAAAACCTACAAAAACCTGAAATCAATTTTGACAATGAATTCATTTGAGAGTAACCACTCCCAGGCCAAAGGCCCCATAAGTAATACAAACATGGGACAGAGCCTGGGAAAAGATCCCATTGCTCTGCCTCATTATACTTCTTGTAGTCTAATAGGATGACTGATCTGATTGAAATACAGGACTCATATGGGAGAGAAAAGACCAATAAAAGCCAGGTGTAGACTGGATTATGCAAGCAGAAGCTTGGGCTTGTGGGAGGTAAAGGGACCCATTTGAAAAAGTTAAGCAAAGGAGTGACTTGATGAAAATAGTATTTAAGCAAGATTAGCAGCAGACAGGACTGATTAGAGGGAGAAGAGACCAAAGAGAGATAGGCTAACTATGAGCCTGGTGCATTAATCTTGGCATGAGGTAATGGAGACCTGAGCTCTAAGAATATCAGTAGGGATTAAAGAGTAAAGGAAAAATCCCACTGCCATCTTAAAGGAAGAATCAATAAGATTTGGTAGAAGAATATATGTGGATAATTCCAGAATGAAAGAAAATAAAATTTTAATAGGATTCTCAAGCCTATAGCCTGGAAGAATAATGAAAGAAAATAATGAATGTAGAATTGGATTGAAAAGGGTGATGGCAAAGGAAAGATATTAGTTTGGCTTTATACATGTGAAGTTTGAGGTCATAGCAAAATATGCAAATACATCCAGCCTGTGGACACTTTGACATGCCCAGTGATCTGTGATTTGATTGTGATCAGGGTTCCCTGGTGCCACCATCTTGGTAGTAAAGACTTGGGGATTTGCCAGTGGCACATATTGCTAAAAGGAGGAATGTCATAAAAACCTAGGCAAGAGAATGTGTTCAATCAAATATTGAATTCCACTGAGAGATCAAGAAGGATGATCATTGGATTTAGTGAGGAGGTCACTAGTGACCTGACTGGTGGGAAAGGAAAACAGCTGGCAAGTTGGTAGAATAATTAGATAATATCAACTTTCCTAAAATGTGTCTGCCCTTCACAGCTAAGATATGTTTGTGAACAAATTCATAGCCATTAAGAACAGTCCCATTTTCCTTATGACAATCCACCCTACAGAAATTAAGGCAGGGCCCAAGTCCTGTATGTTTTCCACTAGTCCCCAAACACTAAATGAAGAGCTTATCAACAAGTAGAAACTGCATAGATATACAAAGGCAGTAACCAGGACCACTCTTTTAATCATTAAGACTACATGATAGATCTTCATAGATTTACATGTATCAATTATACAATTACCCTATTGATAGTGATCCCTGTGGGACAATTCAAGATTGGGTTATGGCTCAATTAAAGAGAGAAGCAGTCCTTGCAAGTAAGTTGATTCATATGTATTTATCTCTATTGTGAAGGAGAGTCATGAGTCAGCATGATATTCTGCCTCAATTTTCTATGAATTGCATACTTTACTTCGAGAGTCTTTACTTTCTAATTTATTTTCTTTCTAATTTAGGGACCCAAATTAGTCAAGATCAACAAATTAGCCAAAATATAAAACAGATGTGGCCCTCAACCATCTTATATAGTCGTCTTCCCAAGAGCAACAAAAATTTCAATTATGGGAACAGAGGAGCTTCCCAAGCCAAGTATTTGAAAAAGCCTCATGGAATTTAGCCTCTGTTCTCTACTCTGAAGAATTTACTTATTGTATATCAGTAAGTCGATAAAGTCTTAAATGTGTCTTATGAGAAATTCCAAGTTAGTACTTCAAGCCATCCAATAGCTTGACAAGTCCAATGGGAAGCTATCAGCTATATTGAAACAGGGGCTACAGAAACTCTCTATGGTTTCTTCAGTCCAACAGGGGAAGGAGTCAGGCTTCCTTTCCTAAACTGAACAGCTATCTGGTAGTTGAAAGGAACCCATGACAGTTACCCAGAAGGCTTATTAGAAGACAGAAAGCAGCAGAGACAGTGTGCTCTGGTTTACAGTTTGCTGCTGAAAATAGGATATCGTGGTTTAAAGAAAATATTTAGACATTACTTAAGCTTATTATTACGGGTTTGAAATAAAGGTCTAAAATGTTATGACTGGAGCTAGTCCCAGGTTTGCAAAGCTGCTTTTGTAACATTCAGAAGCTCACAGGACAGAATTTACATTGCAGTCTACTGGAAGGACAGAGTAGGGGAAGGTGGAGACAAAGTCCCAATTAAATGCAACAAAAATGGTGACATCAATATAATCTCTTCCAAAATCTAATTAGTATGGGGCAGTTTAGTATAACGTATCTCTAGTTACTGAAAATGTCCTTGGTTATCTTGTTCCTACAGGACTGGTGCATTTAAACAACATGGATGGCTATGGTAATAGATACATGGATAAGTGGGTAGATAGAGAAATTGATGAATGAATAGAGAGATTGTAGGTTGATCAATAAATGGATAGATAGAAGAATGGTCTAGAGATAGATGGTTACATGAATAGATGACAAACAGATGGATAGATAAGTAGAAAGACAGAGACAGAAAGAGATATATGGATAATGAATGGATAGAGGGGAGGTTAATAGATAGGTAGGTATATAAATAGATATTTAGATGAATGGATGGATGACTAAGGATATAGCTGATAGGTAAGCAGATAGGTAGGGGAGTGGGTAGATAGACACATAAATGGATGATTGGTGGATGGATCAAGAGATAGGTAGAGTGAAATAAATAGATGGATGATGGGATAATCGATAGCTAGATGGATGGACAGATAGAATATTTATCAAAATATTATGTGCTAGACACTATGCTAAGTTCAGAAGATACAAAACCAAGGGGAAAAATATGATCTCTAGTCTCACAAAGGTTGGCATTTTCATAGAGGAAGACAAAACACAAAGAGGGGAAAAAGGTAAGACAAAGGAGGACAAAGAATTATATTTGTAGTAAGAGAGTCTTGGGTCCTAATCTCATATCAGAAGTTTAATCCCTTTGAGTCCTTAATCAAGTCCTCTGTTCTTCTATCCTTTAATCTATAATAGGTTCTCTTGCATGACTTCTAAGAAGATCCTTTCCAGTTCTAGACCTAAGATGCTAAGGCTTGGACTCAAAGGAATAATCTGTCTCTAAATCTTAGCTCAGCCCCTTCGTAACTTTGTGACCTTGGGCAAGCTAAAACCTTAATGAGGTTCAAGTCTCCCATCTATAAAACAAAGGATTTATGCTATATGACCTCAATTCCTTTCAACTCACAATTTATGGTCCTATGATTCATTTTGACAAAGGTAACAATCAGGCTACCTGTTGGAAGCAGTCATGGAAGGACCAAGATTCTGATCTGCCATACTGTTAAATTCAAGACTAGTTATGGAAATGTCCGAAGGCAATTTCACCTTCAGTCATACTTGCTCTTTACACTTCAGTATTCATATATCCATGCTACACAACTCTCTTAGAGGAAGTGAAAATCATTATGGAAACTAGCTTACTCTCCCTAGGGTATGCAAGACAGAATGAATTTGAGTCCTGACATTCCAATGAATAGGTTTTTTGGTCCATAAGCTTTTTTAGACAATACTGTGACCTATTTTCAATACTTATTAGCTGGGTAAAGTTGGATAATCACTGAAGTGTCTTGGGAATCATTTCCTCACCTTTAAAATGAGGGGGAATGCTTCGAAGGTCCTTTAACAGTTCTCAGTCCTTGATCCTAGGAATCAAACTTCCTAACTCTCAAGAGAACAAAGTGACTTAGGAGGAGAAAGGGAGAATATATAGTAAGGAAGAAGTGCAACATTTTTTGTGACAAAACTGTAGCATCATAGGGCTAGAAGGTGATCTTAGAAAGATTCTCTAGTCTCATCCCTTCATTTTCCCAGTGATTAAACAATCAAGGGAGAAATAAAATTATTTGCTCAAAGTCACATAGGCAGCCAATGCACAAATAAGATTTGTAGCCAGATCCCTGACGCCAACTCTGGGACTCACTGTACCATGCTGGTCCCAAGAAGGAAAGCAGAAACTTCATAAGCAGGATGTTACTAAGAATTCTTCCACAATTCAAACATCTAGGAGAGTACAAGGATGAATGAAGGTTTAACATCTAAAGCTAATTACCCAAATCCACGTATACGCCTGTGTGTACAGTCCCCAAAGCCTTGGTTGACGACTACTCAGAGGGAAAGGGATATTGTAAGAGGGTGGGTCTTTTCTAAGAATCTTACTCATGAGCCTCTAATGGGATGCTATTGATATTCATCCAGAATTCTCAAGTAGTTTATGGAAAGGCTATTTAATGAGCTTGCACACTAAGAAAAATTGGTGTGATCCATCCAAAACAAACATGCTCTCATTCCCTATTTGCACAAACCCTGGCAGAGTGGGCTCAAACTTATAGTGTAAAGATAATCAGTTATACATATAGATTCTACAAGAAGAAAAGTGGTCATTGAGAGCTCCTTGTCTTTCCCTGAATAGAGTTCTCAGACAGCTTGACTTAAGTGTAGCTCTCTGTAGGAGTCCACAACCATACTTCCTCTGGCAGAGAGGCAAAACACTTTAAACTATAGAAACTATGAGTTTCTGGCTGGGCTAGCTCCATAACCTTGAGCAATCTAAATAACTTTGCTAAGCTTTTGTTTCCTCAATTAAAAAATAGGGGAACTAGAATTCTCAAAATTCAGGACTGAAATTCTACCATTCATTTACCCTTTGGTATGAAAAAATTCAAATCCATCCAAAAAAGCAAATGTTCACAGAGACAGAGAAAAGAAAAAGGAAGTACTGGGTAGGCAAGGGATGAAGAACAAAGAACCTATGGCATCCTGAAATCAAACCTTACCTGTTTCAAGGTGTTATTGATAGTTGATGCTTATGCCACTCTAGGCCAAAATATTTAAATGCAGTGCCCAAGAGGCCAGAAAGGTTTGATAAGGCCACAATGATTTCCAAACATGACAAGAAGACCATCTATGCTCCTCAAAAATGTTTTGAAAGGTCTCAGCTTAATGTGGATGAATAGGAATCATCTCTCTGTCGTCTCTAAACTTATCATGGGCTGGCTGGAAGAATATCTAATTCTGGCTACTTCTGAAAGGCTGTAAGCTGAAGGGTGGTCATTGTTTATGACCAGAAAGAATAATGAAAATAATTAAGTCATGCATCATGGAAGTGGCATAATGACTCTATACACAAATTTTCACTCACACAGGAAGGATAACATTTGTATGACATTTTAAGGATTGCCAGCACATATCTCAATGGCTCCTCTTAATAATTCTGTGAGGCATTTGCCATGATTATACCCATTTTATTGATGAGGAAACTATGACTGAGAGAGATTAAAGGTCTTGCCCAGGGTCATGTAGCAGCTAGGTATTTGATCAAAAATCTGCTTTCAGCTCTTCCTGAGGCAAAATCCAAGAGTCCAATCATCACTTTGACCTAATTGCGTCCCCATCACAATGTATAGTGTACAGGAGTTCATGGGTGATCAAAGAGGACTAGTAGCTCTACTATGAAGGCTCACCTAGCCCTTTTAAGAGTTGATCTTCCACTTTTAGTGTTCCTCTGGCACTCAAATCTCACCAGCAACTCAAAGAAGATATAGCATATGAAGTGCCTACATGCTGATAAACCATGCCAGTGGATGGACTAAACCAGGCTGAGGGCAATTTATGGCAACCAAACTTTCCATGAATTAGGGGGAGTGTCTACCCTAAGCATGTGAAGACTTCCCCTGGCAGAATGGGTGGATGAGAATGATTTGTTCAAATTACCATGATGGCAGCTGAAATGGACACCATGGAGAGTCTGGGACTTGGTCAGACATGGAAACCGCCAATGTTCTCCATGCACCCTGGACCATCGCCAGTCATTCTGAGTTTTGTCTTGCCACTGGGCTTCAATGACTTTGGAAGAGAGAATGAGGCTGATGGCTTCGTGCTACTTTGCCTTCACTTAAATCCAATTCATCCTGTGATGTCACCAATCCTCTTTGAAGATGAAGGGCAACAACAGGCTAAAGAGTTGCCCAGTCAAATACTGCTTTGCAGACATCTGTACCTGAGACATTCTGGTCATACAGCTGTTCCTGGCATTTGTAAAGGGAAGAAGAGTGTCATAGTCATGTTACTGAGCATTCGGTGGAAGAATCAAGAAGAAGGTTTAACTACATCTCAGGTACCAGTCCCTGAGAAAGACCTTAAACTCCTGGAGCCTTGTATAAAATGGCATCGCTAGGTCTGAGGTGTTTGGGTTCCAGGCCCATCATGAGGAACAAATTCAATCATAAATGTTAAGACACTTTGTGACTCTCAAAGTGGTTAGGAAGGCTGCTTGTTATGACTCTCCAGGAAAACCAAGACCATTTCCACTCCCAGGCACCAGTTCCTTCTGGAAGAAGTCTTTTTGGAAGACAAGACCCACTGGAAAAAGGTCCTGATTCTGGGAAAGATTAAAGGCAAAAGGGAAGGGGGGAAGCAGAGGATGAGATGGAGAGATGATGAGATGGAGAGATGATGCCCTGGAAGCAATGAATAGGAGGTTAGACAGACTTAGTGAGATAGTGGCGGTGTGGTTCGGTCCACGGGGTAATGAAGAGTAGGACATGACAGAACAACAGATACATTTTTAAAAATCAACCATGCTTTTCCTGGGAATATACGACACGTGTCCCTATACTTGAGGAAAATGGAATTCAGATTCTAAGGGTTACAGGATCAATGCTCGAGAGCTGGTCTGCCTTCTGGGCAATAACCAGAGGTTCTAAAGGCATTCCCTTCCAACATGTCAATCTTAGAAGAGAAACCAATGAAAGCTGGTGCTGTAAATTCCCTTCTAAATAGCACCTGCCAGGACGAAGACATTTTTACATTTGAAAGGGGCCAGCAAGCTGTGATTTTCAGCCTGCATGTAGAGAAATGCCTACTGGTAGGCGTGCCCAAACGAAGGACCGAGGCTATTAAAAATGCTTTGTACCTTTTTCATATAAACTGAAGGCTTCTTAGACAAACATTTTTCTCATGTTGAGAATGATTCACAGAGCCTTTCATCCCGAGAGTGTAACAGGACACCTCTCAATTATGCACGGCGGGGCTGAACAATTTCGCAAGCTGAGCGAAAGAGATAAATGAAGTAAATGGTCTTGTGAAAGAAATGCTTATAAAAATGGGAGGGGGAGTGAGTGGCAGGGGAAGGAGAGGGGGGCGACTGCCTCATCAATCAAAGAACATGGGAACTGCCTGGGAAAGGGACCCTGAGTCCCCAAGTAAGGACAAATGACTCTGGCTGCACCCTTCTTGCTAAAAACCCTCTTCTGGGTGCCTGCAGAGTTGGCCTTGCATGGTCTGCCATTTCTTTTTCAAAGCAGAGACAAAAGATAGAAATGAATTGAGTGTTAATGATATGAGACAATTCATGTAGCTATTAAGAGTGAGCATTTATGCTTATTGAGTATATATTTATTAAATATTTACTTGATTAATGCTCACACCAGCTTTGTGAAGTAGATGCTGCTATTATTCCCAATTTACAGATGAGGAAACTGAGGCTGAGAAGTTAAGTGATTTCCCCAGAGTCACCGAGCTAATCACTGTCTAGGAGCAGCGGTTTGCCACAGTAGAAAGAAAGTATAGAATTGAACTCAGGAAGATGTCGATTCAAACCCTGCTCCAAGAATAGAGGTAATCTGCAGAGACAATGGATTCCAGCCTTCATCAGAGGCAAAGTATGTGACTGCCTGGGTCAGAGATGGTGTAGCATGGTAGATAGAGCACTGGACCTGGAATGGAGACAAGTGGGTTCAAATTTTCTCTCACAATCTCTGGGTTCATGAACAAATGGCTCAGCCTCTTAGAGACTCTATTTTCTGATCTGCAACTTGGGGACAATAGCATGCCTATTGCCTGCTTCCCAGGGAGGGTGTTAGGGACTAAAATAGGACATAGCAGACCAGAGGCTTCTGATGGCTTCGGTTCAAGATGGGAACCAAAGGAATTCCTCCTAGATTATCTGGCAGTTAACTAAAGGAAGGTTCCTAAGACACAGCCTGGGGAGGACAAACAGAGCTATGAAAAGAAGTTGATTTAGGATACAACTGATTCAGGGAAGAAAAGCTTCCCTTCACTGCTGTTGTCATCATGATTGTCTGCAGGAAGAGCTCAAACCTTTCCTGTCTGGCTACAGAAAAGAGGAGGGTTGATTTTTACTCAGTTCAAGTCAATGAGCATTTATTTATTAATCACCTCCCAGATGCTGGGCACAGCACTCCATGCTACTTGTAATGCAGGTGAGCGGGAAGCTAGGGCAACAGCCCAAGCCTCCCTTCATTTATTAGCCAATTACTCCAAAGTGTGAGTCACAGTCCTTAAGAAAGACTTTGGAGTAATTAATTACCTAAGACTTCGTTCTTGCTGGGTTAGGCCAGTTTTTCCTTAAAATAATCCTCAAATATATAAAATATTCCTTAAACATATTTGAGATTTTATTGGCACTCAACAACTGAGCCACATAGTTGTCCTGCATTGTCTATAATATATCCAGTTATTCTTTCTATGCAAGTCCTTTCTATTAGTTCTGATGAGTCTTCTGGTACTTCTATGATTTTTCACATTTAATGTTTCTTATAGTACAATAATATTTCATCACATTCAGATACTGTGCTTTTGTTTAGCTATTCCCAAATCAATGGACATTTACCTTGTTTCCAGTCTTTGGTATTAGAAAAGGCATTTTTGTGGATACTTCATTTATAAAAGATGCTCTTAGACATCTATGACAGTCCCCAAGTCTTAGAGCTAGAGAGCTAGGAGTGGGGCTCCTAGGCTACAAGGAAGATCTATTTTCATGTCTTTGTAAAACAATAATTCTCCATCACTTTCCAGATAGGCAGAGTAAATCAACAACCACCATAAGAATGCCAGTCTGCCTGTCTTATAACAGCCTCTCCAGTATGG
This sequence comes from Monodelphis domestica, assembly GCF_027887165.1. Classification (NCBI taxonomy): domain Eukaryota; kingdom Metazoa; phylum Chordata; class Mammalia; order Didelphimorphia; family Didelphidae; genus Monodelphis; species Monodelphis domestica. Next base: position 12,939,159 of record NC_077234.1, on the reverse strand, counting down.
ATAATCTCCATTTTTTTCTCATCTTTAACAGCTTTCTGTGGGAGATCAACCTTAGGGTTTGTTGATTTGTATTTTTCTTACCAGTGAATTAGACAAATGCTTCCTAAAGTTGTTACTAGTCTATCTTTTATGTTATGAGAAAAGATTGATAAAATATTTGACTGATTGGAGATTTCCTGGTCTATTTTACTTTCCTGTTTATTGTGAGTATCAGTGCCTTATAAAAGATATTTGATGCAAACTAAACATTTCCCAAATTAAAAACTTCACTAATTATCCTTGGTTGCACTGATTTTGTTCATAAAATGAAAACATAAAACAAAACAATATTTCATTTCATTTAATAAAAATTTCCACTTTCACATTTTATAATTGCCTCTAACTCGGATTTGATTGAAAATTTTCTCTTATACCCCAAGTTGTAAAAGGCATATAATGTTGTTCTCAACTGTCCAAAAAATAAGATCTTACCTTTTACATTCAAATCTTATTTCTGAGATCATTGTGGTATATGGTGGAAATGGCTGGAATAAAACTAATTTCTGCCAGTGCTGCTTTCCAGTTTCCCAGTTCTTATCTTGCTTAAGTGATTTGTATTCCTGGGGTTACCAGGCAGCTATTTAATGTTTTGTTGTTTCTGAGCCTTCCTCATCTAGTCCATTCCACTGATGGCTTTAGAGTCTAATTTATGTATATAGATATTTTTAATTAGTGGTTCAGCTGTGTTCAACTCTTCTAGACCCCATTTGAATTTTCTTAGCAAAGGTACTTCAAGTGGTTTGCCATTTCCTTTTCTTGCACAAACAAGGGCAAAACTGAGGCAAACAGTGTTAAAAAGTTCCCCAGGGTCTCAGTTTTTCCTGACTCCAGCTCCAGTGCTCTATCCACTGGGCCAGTTAGCTGTCCAGATATATGTGTTATGGTCCAGTTGTTCTACACACCCCCTCCCAATTCCCTTGTGTTCATCCAAAAAGATTTTTTTTAATAGCTCTATCAACTATCCCAATTGGTAGCATGGTTGGTTGATGTTGAAATTAATGATATGAATTATTTAAAAGGACAAATAAAATATATTCCTGAATGAATGAGAAATCTTTATTCTCCTAAAATACAAGTGACAATTTCACATATCCCCAAAACTTCTACAAATGGACTCTTATGGCATCTATTAGAAAATGTAAAGTCCTCAATCTGTCATTGAAAGCCAGGACAACATGGCTTCCAACTGGGTTTCCATTCTAATTTCCTATGACTTCTTTGGCTACTGTGTCAGGGAAATTGGCAACCTCAATGATATGTGCAGGACATTTCACTTCTTGGATTCCTGTCTACATACAAGCTGTCCTTGTTTGTCATCTTACTTCTACCTTGGGAAATCTGCAGCATTCAACAAAGCAAAACTCCTGTTTCGCAACCTACACAGTCCTGATCCTCCCAGTTATTAGCGCTCTCTCTCTCTCTCTCTCTCTCTCTCTCTCTCTCTCTCTCTCTCTCTCTCTCTCTCTCTCTCTCTCTCTCTCCCTCCCTCTCTCTCCCTCCCTCTCTCCCTCCCTCTCTCCCTCCCTCTCTCTCCCTCTCTCTCTCTCTCTCTTTCTCTCTCTCATCAATTTATTATTCTTTGTACATTTATGTGTACTTTATGAATAAAATATTAGATATGAGAGGAGAAGGACTCTCATGGCTGAGGCACAGGACCTTATCTTCAGTGGGTTTGCTTAGTGTTTGTTGA